>NW_010510616.1:0-15757 GCF_000687285.1 Phaethon lepturus
GTCCTTTCCAACCTAGTGATTCTGTGATCTCTGTTTCTTCAACAAACTCACTATTTCCTAAACTTGAGGTTTTAAGCATTGAGCGGTTTTCTTTTAAGATTTGTTAGTTTTCTAAACTGGCAGAAAGATGACTAGTTTATAGTCAAGCTAAAATGTAAAGTTTTAAGGAAATTATTTGGCTGTTTTTTTAAGGTGCTATTTTAAGTTTAGACCTCCTTGCTTGGGCTTCTAATTGAGTAGAATTTAAAACCGGTTGTAGGATGAAGGACCTTCATCAGCTTCCCCCCGCCATCTCTGTCCTTCAACAACTGCCCTTAACCGTAAGTTCGTAGTTGCATAGATCCAAATGCAGGAGCTAAATCCTACTCCTTGTGCTCATACAAACGAGGATGCAGATCAGCTTCGGCCGAACTAAAATCGGGCTGCCGTTGGGAGGGCGATCCCACCTTTTTCTGCTTCGGTCACCGTGTGGGAGCCTGTGCATGAGTCAGATCAGTTTGCCGGTTAAACTGAATAAGCAAATGGCTTCTGTCTCAGTTTGACAATGCTTTTGCTTTTCCGGAGGTTTGTGGTTTCTTTTGGTGGGAAGGTTTTGCACTTGACCGATTTTTATGAACCGTTTATGTAAAAACGGCATGTTAAATTTGGCCTGTTTCGCATACTCCAGGTATGTGAAGAAGAAACAGCAGCTTCTGAAGCATGGACTTCTGACTGAAATGCAGGAATTTTCCCTTGCTGCACAGCTGGTTTTGGAAAGCGGGGACTCTTCCACTTGTAAACGCGCTTGGGCTGCATCCGCTGCTTTTGAACCGCTGAGTACGTGCGGTTTCCTTGCACTTTGTGGTATGTGCTGTCGACACAACAGTGAACAACTCCTGTATCGTCACAGAGTGATGGTCCGAGAGAAACAGCCAGCTATCGCTTCAGCGTTAGACTGCAGAGCCCACAAAATCGTTCACGTGTCAGCTTTGCCAAGAGCCTTCGGGCCCTGATACCGCTGGCGTGGGTCTGTGTTCTCAGTACAAGCCCTTGGGCGAGCTCCTGGTGCTGGCCAAGTAACCAGCAGAGTTTCCACCATCCCTCGGGTGCTCAAGTAGGGAGATCTAGAGTCTCAGCCCATGGCTTTACTCCTGTTTTACCATGCGGTTATTCTTAAGATGCGCTTAAAATATAGCTATGTTACTGAAGTTCAATGAAAGAAAAGCAACTTCCTTCATTGCTGTTATAAACCGGCCTGGATTATCTTTCAAGGGAGAATTTTGGTCTTTTCTCTGGTGTGTAACTCTACTCTCTGCCTTTGTGACCTGGTTCCTGCATGTTCCATTCACTTTGGATTTTCCAGACTTAACCTGAGATCAGTTTGTGGTTGATTATTAAAATCAAAACGTCATCATCATATTACGATTTTAAGAGATGTTCTTTGCAAAGAAATGCTTTTGCAGAAAGGCTGCAGAAACGGGACGACGTCGGCTCAGCACACGTAGTTCTTTGGAGCTCTGGCCGGGAGGAGTACACCTCTAGAGCTCAGTTCTTAGCAGCCCTTTGGCTTGAGTGTAAAGAGGAAAATTCCTATGACCAGTGGTGAGCTGTTTATGATTAGGGAATTTCTAGAAACTGCTCCAATAGTGAAGTATTGGCATGTTTTTCTACAAGCGAGGCATGTCCCTTACCAGACTGCCTGGAGCATCTGGTGGTGGAGACCACTGCCTCAAGTATCGTCCCCTCCGTGAACGTGGCATAGTATTGAGCATCACTTTGGCCTGGGTACAGGCTGCTCTCCGCCACAGACACACAAATGACAGCTTGCTTGTGTGTCCATGTGGTACAGCCAGCGCTTCCGGTTGTATCCTGGCGGTGCAGTCGGCGGTGCTGGGTGCTTAACAAAGTCAAGAGCTCAAATCTGCCGCTTGTCGTGCTTCCACCCAAGCACATGTTGCAGACGGCAGCCCTTAGCGAAGCCCTACTGCAGCAGAGCTGTCTGGAGGGCTGACGTGGAGGGAGCATCGCCTACAAACACAGGGCAAGTTGATTTTAATTTTTTCTTTGCAGATACCAAGTTCTGTCTTTGCAGTTTTATTAGGTGTATACGCTTGGCAATGTACCATAAGATTTGTTACGGGGAAGCTTTTAAAGCACGGGCTGTCTTGCCTCTACGTGCTCTGCTAGCTGCGATCTCCCCGCTTCTGAGCTTCCTCTGACTCCTCCGTATGGCGCAGATGTGCCTTTCCACCGGCGGCTTTTGCCCCTGTATGGTGATCCTGGGGCGCTCCGTCCTATTGGATTTTTTTTTTTCCTATGGCACAAATAAGGGAAAATGATTTTTCTCCATCCCAAGAGTAATTAGCTTAAAACTTTAATTAGCTTAAACGTTTTAGTACGCGGTAGTCGTAATTGATAAGCTTTGAATCGCCCGAAGGGCCAGCAGCGCGTTCTCTGTGGAAGCTCAAGTTTGGGTCTGTTCCTGGTGGCCTCCGTTTTGTGAACGTTTACTAACACAGCTCCTGCAACCCAGAGGGGTTTAAGGTGTCTGTGACGGTATGAAGTTACGTCAACAAATCTTACAAGAAAACAGCGTTTGGGAAAAGTTCCCGATAATTCAGTTTGGGAGTCATGTATTCTGTAGTTGTGTTACAGGATCAGATAATCCTGTATAATAATAATTACAGGAAATATCCTGACATTTGAGCCTTAGCAAAAGCAAAGAGCAGTAAAAGCTTTGAGCAGCAGAGTACCCGGGGCGTGCAGAGGTTGGTAGGACAACCCCCAGTATCAGCACAGGCTGGGGGGTGAAGGGATGGAGAGCAGCCCCATGGAGAAGGACTTGGGGGATGAAAAGCTGGACAGGAGCCGGCAATGTGCGCTCGCAGCCCAGAAGCCCCCCGTGCCCTGGGCTGCCCCCAAAGCCGCGTGGCCAGCAGGGCCAGGGAGGGGGTTCTGCCCCTCTGCCCCGCTCTGGGGAGCCCCCCCTGCAGGGCTGCGTCCAGCAGGCGGGGCCGGAGGAGGCCCCAGCAACGCTCCGAGGGCTGGAACAGCTCTGCTGGGAGGACAGGCTGGGAGAGCTGGGGGGGCTCAGCCTGGAGCAGAGAAGGCTCCGGGGAGACCTTCCTGCAGCTGCCGGGGCTGAGAGGGGCTGAGGAGAAAGGTGGGGACAGGCTTTTTAGCAGGGCCTGTAGTGACAGGACAAGGGGGGATGGTTTTAAACTAAAAGGGCAGATCTAGACTAGATAGAAGGAAGAAATGTTTCCCAGTGAGGGTGGTGAACCCTGGCCCAGGTTGCCCAGAGAGGTGGTCCGATGCCCCATCCCTGGAAACATCCCAGGTCAGGCTGGACGGGGCTCTGAGTGACCTGCTGGAGTTGAAGATGTCCCTGCTCATGGCAGGGGCGTGGACTAGATGGCCTTTAGAGGTCCCTTCCAGCCCAAACTATTCTATGTTTTATCTGCTCCTGTTTTTAAAACTCTTGGTCCTTCTCTGGGCAAAATATAAAGCTCAATGGTCTCCTCTGACCAAACTCCTGTAAGGGGCTGTGCAGGTGCATCCCTTTTCCCTTGTTTTAGGTGGCTTAATCTTCCCTCCCTCATTCTCTAGTTACTGTGGAGCAGAACCAAACTTTCCAGCTAATGTATATTTACTCTTCTTGCTGCCATTTAGCTACACAAGTATAGGTCCCATTTCCCCTCAAATTCTTGTTTCAGCCCCCCTTACCTTGAGGACTTTCTTCTTTCCTCCCCTTCCCATGCAAGGAAGACTTCTGGGCATAGTTGTGCATCTCCCTGCTTCAATTTGCATCCTTTCATTTTCTCTTTCTGATGGGTCATCTCATCTGATGGCATCTGGAGGCAGAGCTAAGGTGGAGCTTGGGTTGCCTGACCCATAGTGTCAGTGCCAGAAGCTGAGCCTCCAGTTCCTGGGCTTCAACTGCTTCCAAATTTGGCCAGCTGAGGGTTATTTATTTACACAGTGTGCCTTATACCCACATTTCAGTGCTGACACAGGGAACATAACAGGTAAAATCTCTGTTGTGGCAGGTCAAGCTGAGACTCTCAAGATCTTTTCTGCTTTTAAAAATCTTAAAATTTGGTTTGGTTTGTTGTTGGGTTTTTTTTTCTGGTCCAAAATAATTTCTTACTGCCTGTAGGCATGCATGGAAGGGATGCACAGGTGGGTGCCCTAGGAGCCGCAAAGGACCTCATGAGATTGTCCCCCTTATTGTTCAGACTCTTCCCTATGAACTTAATGTTCTCCTTCAAAACCTCCTTTTCTAGGCAGCGGAGACATGGAAGATCTCATCTGCCCGGACTTGGGCAGTATATCTGGTATGTTTTCAAGATGGGGAGCTGTTGTTAATTTGGAGGCCAAGTGGGTTGGTGGGAGAGTCACAAGGTCAGTCAGGAATTGGCTGAAGGTTTGATGAGAGTTGTCAGTGTTGCAAGGAGAATTGGGCTGAGAGAAGGTTACTTGGTAGAGCTCAAGCAATGAACGCTTCCGTGACAATTATTTTCATCAAAAGAGTTTTTTATGCAGTAAATTCACTAAGGCTGTAAAGAGGAGTATTAAATAAAGAAGAGAGACAGGAAATGGTGGAGAATGAAGTGGAGGACCTACAGGTACCACTGAAAATCAAGTAATGAAGATATTGATGGAGGGATTGGAGCTTGTATCACTCAAAGAACTGAGGAAGAAAAGCTGAATGTGAGGCTGGTGCAAAAACATCTCTGAAAAATACAAATAGGTTCTGGGATGTGAATGGTACTGATGTTTCCAGTGTGGTAGGAGATAACCTGGACACTCGTAGAGCATTGGGATAACTTGTACTTTTCTGGTCACTTGTGCTCAGAAAATAAATATTCCAAAAACGTGTAAGCAAGAGTGACCAGGGTGGACGGAGATCTTGTCTCATCCAGGGACACTAAAAAGGAGCCTTGCTTTGTCCTGACAACAAAGGGGACATGCAGTGGCCAAGGATAAATGCAGATTAGATGCTGGGAGGAAGGTCTCAAATGACCGGTGGGAGCATTGTGCTCCTTCACTAATAGCAGCAGATGAAGAGCATAACCCTCAACTACTGTCAAGCTTAAACCGCTTTTGAAAGGGAATAGGCAACAGGGATGCCTACGATACGAGTTTCATTTCCTAAGAGAGACGAGTTAGGTTTTCCTAGGTAAATCTGAACATATCCCTTGAGTCGGGTTTTTAGTCCTGTTCCTTGCTCTCAGTCGTCTCTCCCACTTTGGCGAGTGGTAGTATCTGCAGAGGTTTCCAGTTCTGCCTAGCTTTTTGCGAGCTCCTCTGCCTCCCAATGTGAATTGATCTGGAATTTTTTTGCCTACGTGTCCGCAGACAAATGGAGCCTTGTTAGCTTCATAAATTGCTAGCCTGATTAAAGTAATGAGTTCACAACAGGAATTGCATGAAAATGGAGCGCTTGTTAATTGAATAGCCCTGGGTTCGGCTCCCATTGTACACTTCCAACAAGGTGCTTGTGTGATCCCTCCTATTGAATTTGCTTAAAATAAACCTTTAGGGTAGTTTGATGTCTTGGTAGGAAAGAAAACACCCAATGGGCAAGACCTGGAGGATTTCAATAGCTTTATTGCTCCAGGACAGACAAAAAAAGAGCATGGAAAGTAAAACCTGAGTGACCCATTCATGGCTAGGAAATCATTAGGCACACAATGTATTGTATAGATCACTGTAAAACCGCCCGACACGAGTAAAACAGGAAATTTATAATAGTTAAAATTGAGCCTTCAGTTAACCCCACCAAAAATCGTCTATTTTTCTGTGTTATCAAAGTTAGTTCAATATTTGCTTTATATACATCCTGTTCCGGACTTTGATTCCTCTATATAGCGCACCTTCCTGCCTTCTAATATCTGATTTATTACATAACCTTTTTTCTTCCAAAGCCTTTGCTTTGCCTGCTTTAACTCTTTATCTTGTCAGCCCAAGAGCCGTTTTTGTCCGTGGTCTTTCCTTGTGCCTTCGCTTGCGTTGTGGAGCCCCAGAGAAAGGATGACCAAGGAGCCGGCAAGGAGGGGAGGCTGTAGGGGACACAAGGCAAGGATGGGCTGCAGGATCTTCTGGAGAGAGGTGCAGAGTATCTAAGGTGGCTTGTATGCATCAAATCAGAAACTGGGTGGGTTTGTCCAGGTTGTCTCTGAAGTCCGAGGACTGTAAACGTGCAGGATGTGCTCAGTGTCCTGCTCCCGGCGCTTAGGCTGTACGAGCAGAGGAAGGAAAGTGGGTCCTAGCCCTGTGTGCCCCCCTCCACATCAGTCTCCTCCTTCCTAAAACCCAGTGTAGGGTGTGGAGGCTTCACACACCCTCCCGGCTGGGGTGCTGGGTTGGGGGTCGCTGCCATCCCGATGCTCTGAGGCTATTTGCAGGCTCTGCCGCGTCGCGGGGAAATGGGGAGGAAGTGCTTTGCTCGAGGTCAGGAGAGATGTCACCAGCAGACGGGGAAGGCCCCAGAGGCAGGTTTGATGCCGAAGACTGTTGAAAGATGTGTTTCCTGTGCAACAATAGAGAATTTTCTTGTATTTCCCTGTGGAACCTCTTGAGATAAGGGCTGGAGTTCATCCTGTACCAGCAGACACATCCCTTCTCCCTTCGTTGGCACGAAGAACACAAAGAATTACAAATTACGGTGCCTCTTATGTGCCTTGCGCTGTCAGAGCTGACCTGCCGCTATTCGGTGTATTCCATCCCGAACCTACCACCAGGATGACACACACCTACCTAACACGCATCTTCATGTGCGCTAGTGACTACAGATGCTATTAGAAGTTGCCTTGGGGAGAGCGGAAGACTTCTGCTTTAAATTTTAGGAGGAAAATGAAGAAATTGCTTGCTGTTCCTGGACTTGGCTGGTCCCGAGAATGGCAGAAAGAGGAGGCAGCAGCCATCCTGCTCGCAGGGAAGCATCTCTGCATCCTCCCATGGCTCTCAGCTGCTGGCCCAGCCTGGGACAGGGACGCAAGGGTGGCTGGCTGCAGCTTTCTGCTGTTTAACAACACATCCCTCATGGTGGGCACGGCTCGGATCTCTTTCCTCTGCAGAAACAGCTTAGCTATGTGAGCCTTGAGCCCTTCCTTCAGACCTAGTTCAGGTTGGCCAGGAGCTCAGAAGATCTTAAAAGAGAGTGACAAAACTACAATCCACTCCCTTTCTTTAAGGAAGAAATATTTCACAACGAGGGTGATGAAACCCTGGCCCAGGTTGCCCAGAGAGGTGGTGGATGCCCCATCCCTGGAAACATCCCAGGTCAGGCTGGATGGGGCTCTGAGCAACCTGATCCAGTTGAAGATGTCCCTGCTCATGGCAGGGGGTTGGACTAGATGGCCCTCAGAGGTCCCTTCCCACCCAAACCGTTCTATGATTCACTGCAGTCCCTGCAGCTTTGTTTCTTCAGGAGATGGGGTTAAAAAGCTCCTTGAATTATGCCTTTTTTTTTTCCCCCCCCCTAGAATAAACCTGCTAAAAGGCCATGTTGTTCCCCTGCCCAAGGACCTGCTCCCTGGCACTGGGACATGGTCATGACTGAGTGGGGCTGATGATAAGAGATTTCTTTTCTCAAAGCAAAGGCCTACAGCTTTCTTCCCTCTCTGGCTGCAAGGCTGCAGAAATGAGTAAAACCCCTCAATTCCCCTCCCTAAAATAGGAGAGGGAAGCAGGGAAGGGATGACTCTGCTTGCTTGGTCTGTGCTGCAGATTAAAATCGCTGCTGCGAAGCAAATGGAAGACAAACATTTCAGGTTTGGGTTGCTTTGGGAAGGGTGTCCGTTCCGCTAGCGGCTGTTTGTTTGGTTAGGTTAGGTGGGTGCAAGCTCTAATAATAAACTTTCCTGGGAACGTGATGGCTCACAGAGAGGTCAAAGCAAAGGAACAAGCCAGCACCAGTGGATGGGATGCTGTGGGGAACATGAGAGGATGGGGTGGGTGCAGAAAGCAGTGTGGTGTGCTGCTGCTTCCCATCATCCCTGGGTGATGTCTGCCGTCTTACCCGTCTTGCAGACAGTGGTGGGCATTTCTTTGGCTCTTGAGTCCTTTCAGCCTCTTCTTCCAAGCTTAAGTAGTCATTAAAGGGCTTAAAGCAGTGTAAAGTGAGAGGAGAAGGGATAAAGAGAAGGATGGGAGGATCCATGAAAAGCCATCTTGTTTACCCCCATTGCCCCAAGAGAAGGTCACTGCTGCTCCTTGGGTCATCCAGTTGTGGAGTTTTCTCCACCTGAACAGAGTATTGCCTCATTCCTCCCTAAAAAGCTTTTCTTGGTGTCTGACTCACCTCCCTCTTGAATGGTAGAGCTGAATGGAGACCCCAGGAGAAGGAGGGGGGTCTTTCTGTGCATCCAAGCAGTTTGATTCCACGTCCCCACTGCACACAGCAGCACAGCTTCTGTGAACTAAAACCAAACCCTTGGTGCCACTCCTCGATTAACATCTGTAGATCAGCGCCGGGGCAATATCACCTGTGTAGGTTGGGAAAGGATCTTTCTGTGCTGGGGCAATATCACCTGTGTAGGTTGGGAAAGGGTGGTGTGATCCCTTTGAGCCCCTGGTGATGGGGCTGTACATCAGGCTTTGCTCTCCTTGCTGGGGACCCTGAGGAGCTTCATGCTCCTGCTTCCCACTGACTTGGGCATGAACAAGCAAACTATTGTTTGATTCAGTAATGAAGCGGAAATGTGCTCCAGATGTGAGAACGTGGTTGGTGCAGATCTGCCAAAAGTGGACAAAAGACGAGAGCAGCATCCCTGGAGTGAAGAGGGGCAGATTGGCCACAGCGGGTCAAGTATGGTTAATTGTTAAGATTCATTGGACTTATGTGAGATATGGGGGACCAGTGTTTTCATGGTTTTATTTGGTCTGGGGTGGAAGGGACCTTTAAAGGTCAACCCACGGACATGACTGTCTACATAGCTGCATCTACCCAGTGCCTTGCAACCATGTTAGCATGAGGCCAAGCCCAGATCAATGCACCCAAGCAAGCAAAGTCTCTGCCTTGGTTCCCCTTGCAGGAAAACCCCATGGGGCTGCTTTGCTGGGTGTAGGGAGGAAAGGTGTCGGGATTCACTGCTAGAAGCACTGAGATGTGCGGTGGGAGCCTGCCTTGGTGGTGCCTTGTTGGGATGGGCACGGCATCCCAAAGCAGCAGTGAAGGCCAGAGCTCATCTCCAGCAGGAGGAAAGGAAACCAGGAGTGTTGCAAGCCCAAGGTGTTGGTATCAAGGAAGGGATTCCGGCACTGGGCAGCAGGGTGAATGTGTTTTCATGTGGCTGGAACCGTGGGGTTTCTTTCTCCCCACTCCAAGCAGACTCAAACTGCAAGTCTTCTTTCTTACAGTTCTAGATGGCAGCCCACTACCCGATGCCGTGGGACATGGTAACAGAGGAGGGACACATAGCATCATCCAGGATATGTTAAACTCTGTCCTGAACTCGCCGGTCCCTCTGGGACGCACGGAGGAGTTCACTTCTCAGAGAGCTTCTGATTCAGCTGGCTCGCAGACAGCACTGAGTTCACCCATCTGCCGCTTTCTTGGCAGCCGGTGAGGGTAGGAAAATAATGATCGTTTTCAATCAAAGTTTAATGTGTGCAAAAAGCAGCCCAGAGGATTCCTTTGGCAAAGCCTGCCACGGGGGAAGACAGATGCTGGAGTGGGCCAGGAAGGCATTTTCCCCTGCCTGGGTCAACCTTTTGTTGTAAGCAAATGTTTCTGATTGTCTGCAGCAAGTCTGCTGTGGCCACGTGTCTCTTGCTTGCCACAGAGGTGCTCAGTAGTTCTGCCCATCTGACATTTCAAGCACAATTTGTGCACTGTTGCGGACAGCCTTCAAAGGCTGAGCCATGAAGACGCTGGTTTTGGGACTCATGGCCTCTGCCTGGGTCTTCTCCCAGCAGATTTCCCTTGGCTGTCCAGGCTAGCAATCTACACTTGTATCCTACTTGCAGGATGATGGGGAGCAAATCAATATTTTCTCTGTGATTGGAACATTTCAGGGGTTTCATAATTCTTTAATTCCCTATTTTTCTGCTCCGGATGTGCGGTTGTCCATGCAATGTAACCCTACTCATGTTCTCTTTCCTAACCATTGCTCCCAAAGTCCCCTGCCATGAAACATGGGGGGTGCTGGAAGTTGCCGTGCTTGATGGCTAAAGGGAAGCTCAGTAAACATGAAGGATGCTCTTAGCTTTACCTGAGGGAGGCATTCCTTAATGCGTTGTGGCAAGCCTTGAGGCTGCCAGTCAGCCCGTGAAGGGTTAACTGATACCTGTACAAGACTTAAGCTTACAGAAGGCTGGTCTCAACCTGGCAACCAGGGCATCACATCACAGATTAATTTTTGTAACTCAATTGAACTGGCTTTTTTCTCTTCTCCCCACCCCCTTTTTTTCTCTGTTAGCCATAGTCTTTCAATCAATTATCTACCATATGCAGCCGGATTTCCTCTTCCATTCCCAATGGAAGACAAGGGAGCTGATGAACTCTGTTCAGAAAGAAAAGCTGCTGGGACTTGGAGGAAATGATGGTTGCTGATTCAGGGTACAACCCTGATGCTGAGGTGTTTGCAGTGTCATCACCAGCTTTTTGCCATTGCATCATGCCTGATTGGCACGGCTTGCCTGGTAGCACCAGGGTTGCTGAAGGTTGCCCTTAGCTCGCATGGCTTTGCCGCCTCTGGGTTCACCCTCACCGCTCTGCTTCCCCTCATCTGCAGGGCATGTGAAGACTCATCTTTCCATGGATGTGTTCAGACAGCCATACTGCACAGAGGTGGCTTTGACTTTTTAACACTTCAGCTGTGTTAGAAATATGCTCTTAGACCGAATGCTGTTGTAGAGCTGCCTCCTGTAGGAGGAAAGCAGGAAAGAAAGCAAAATAATGGGGAAAAGCTGTTGAGCAAATCTCTGGCTTGGAAGGAAAAGCTCGGCTAAAGACGACTTCAAGCATCAAACCCCTTTTACCAGATCCTGCTTTCTAGTTGACCCTACAGATGATGTAAGGAGGGGTACAGCCTTGATTAAGAGTGATAAATCCAGGTCAATGCACCTGTGAGACCCCAGCATGTGTCTGAAGTCGTGGAGTGCTGCAGACCCCTGCACGGAGCCCCTCTCCCAGATTAGCAGAGCATTGCAAGGCTGGGAGCAGAGGTTACTCTGTTCTCCTCCCAAGTGAAGATAAAAAGAAGGTAGGAGAAAGACAACAAAGTGCACAGCTGTTTCCTGGCTTCTGTGTTGCCTCTTTGATGGCAACTATTTTTGGGATCTGAGCTATGTTTTCTTCCCATTTTGAGATACCTGAAATGTTCAATTCAGACTGTCTTTAGGGAAGGCTTAGGGAAAAAAAAAAACCCAAAACAAAAAACCAAAAAACAAACAACAGATTAAGCACATTTCTAGCAAAGAGATACTGAAATAAAACCAGAACTTACACAGAAGCTTGGACTGTGACAATAACATGACCTGAAAATGGACCCCAATCCTGGCTGTCCCATCTTGTGATGCCACCTTGTCCACAGGGGACCAAATTCTCCAAGGAAAGGAGTATTTCTGGAGAAAAAAGCCTAACAACAATGATAAAAATATAATTGTTTCTGCTGTGTTTATAAAGCATAGGTGAACAAAAAGTCTGGATGTTTCTTCATGACCTCTTTCATATCTTGGAAATGGGAAACCAGAGATACGCTTGGTTGTCCTTGGACTCTAAGGTTAGGAAGGGTCCATCAGGGTAAAAGAACCTAACGAGGAGGTTTGTTCACCATTGTCTCCCTTGTTGCCAGCCTCTTGCCACGAGGTTCATGGGTGCTTGGTCCTCACTGGCTAGATTGTACTCGGCTGTGCGGAGCCCAGTGCTGTTACAAGCCGAGCTCATTGTTATACCGAGTAATGAGAATACTCTCCTCCAGCCAGACAGTCAGCATTGCCGTCAGGCCATCATTACATGCAAGGACTAAGCCAGTTCTTACTGTTCCTTGCAGCAGGAACTGCCTTGAGACCTGAAGACCTCGCTGTGGTTGACCTGCGGAAGCAAATGCAGTATTTCCCAGCAGGGCTGGGTTCAGCTACCGGCATCCTCTTTGGGATCTCTTTTGTGCAATCTGCAGTTCAGCTCAGGAGCTCCTCGCTACATTACACAAAAGTGTAATTAGGTCCTGAAAGCCTGTTGTGCAGAAGAAATGTTTCATCAAGAGCCGGTAAGCAGCGTAACGGCGAGGCGAACTTAGTGTCTGCCAGCGAGGGGACTGCAGAATGCTGGAAACTAGAAGGTAAGGCAAGGTGACCATCACTGCATGGCTGTGGTCATTCCCCTAGCACTGGTTCTGGCTCCCGCCTGGCCTTGGTGGACCTTTGGTCTGATCCAAGTCAGCTATTGCATCAAAAACCCCTTGAGACAAAAAGCTAATTAGCAATATGGCCGTAACAGCCCAGGTCTTCTGCAAATGCAGGTCCTGGGAAGAATTGAGAGGACGTTCTCAGGGCTGTGACGCTCTGGGGGGCAGCTGGGGCAGCTTAGCTTGTCCTGCAGGTAACTGCCCAGGAGGCACTGGCCTCACAGCCACCACGTGGAGGCTGCCAACCCCTGGAGCATCTCACCGCAGGGTACCCGCTTATTTCTTGGCTGCCGCGGGGGCCCCGTCTTCCTGTGCTCGGAGTCCTGTTTCACCCGAGGAAATGCTGTCAGTGCATCACCAAGAATACCGCGCTCTCTGGGAACAAAAATCACAGGAGCAAACCCCAAGTAACCTTGGTTACCACGCTTTTATTCGTCGTAAACAGAACGGTTGATAGCAGAAGTCCTTTTCTTATGTATGTACTGAGTACGCAGTGTACCCACGGATGGAAAACAGCAGAGCCAGGGCTGTGCAGACTTTGGTAAAGCAAGAAAATCTTGTAAAAGTGATGTCACTCTTTTCTCATCGCTCCAGTGCTCTTGGTCAGTCTCTCCTGAGGAGCTCGGCTCTTTGATACAATGGGAAGTTGTTCCTTCTCTCTTTTCTTTTTGCTCAACTTACATCCCACGGCGAGTTGCTCTTGCAGCTCCTAGAGATGAAACATCTTTGGCTGCAGTCACGAAAATGCTAACGAGGTGTCCATGGTTGGATAGCTTTGTAAAATGGGTTTGTAGCTTAAATCCTTAATAATGTGGGATTTGGGAGATATGTTTGCCCGGTGCTTAGCCTACCCAGGAGCTAATCGCTCGGTTCTGTTGTTATAGAAATGCCCTTTGCAGCTTTCTCACCAGCCTTCAGCTCTGGAAGGTCTCTTTCCTGCTGTGTGCAGAAATGCCTGCTCATCATTTCACCACTTTTTCTGTGAAAGTGAGACTTCCACAACCGGAGTCACTTGTTCTATATCCTCGTACTCCTCTTCAGGGATTTTCTGGATTCATCTTTTCTGCATTATCAGTATCACTGGTCTGGGGAGGAGGACAGTACCCCCAGCAGAAGTGCGTTTATCTCCAGTCCCTCTCATATGCCAGCCTGCAGAGATGCAAGCTGCAGCCAAGCTTTCTCTGAAAAATATTTTTAACCCTTCCTCCCTCCCACTCGTCTTCCCAGCCAGATCCCCGGGGACTTGCTGAACAAGATTGTTCTCACTTACACGTCTCTTGTGACTGTGTGAAAGAGCTTAGCTCTGCTTTGAGAAATACACTTCTTACATATATTCTTCTTGTCTATACCCATTTTTTCTTGCACCTTTGCCATGAAATCCCAGTTGTCAGACCAAAGAGGAAGAGTGGGAAATCTGCTTGATTTTTCTACTTGAAGTAGATGATTTATTTTTTTTTTTGTGTCTTTCCAGATTTTGAAGACATTTGGGCAATGCAAGGACTGTTTTTCCTGGAATAATCTCTGACCTGATTGATCAAAGTACATCAGTTTTTGCGTTGTTCTCGTACTCATTGTGGGACTTATTTGATTATGTGCAGGCATTTAATCTGGTCCGGCCTGGTCTTTCAAAATCAGCGACTCCAACCCCAGTACAGATATCCCCACAGATGGATCCTACCCTCCATACCGAAGCTGTAAGAGCAGCATGTGGTGCAACGACATCCACGCCAGAGCTGAGCCAGGCTGGTCCATGTCGTGCATGAACATGCAGTGCACATGTAGGCATACGTGTACAGCCGTGATCTGCTCCACGGGTGGAAGAAGCATCGTTGTATCGCCATGCTGACTTGCAGTACTACAGTCTTGGCATGACCTCCTCATGTAGAAAACCCATGGACACATAGGGACAGGGCTGTACTCTGAGCATACAATTCATCCCAGCTGTAATGTGCAAAGGGGAAGTCCTTTAACTGCTGTCCTACTGTCTTACTGTTAATTTACTGCAGTCTGACAGCTAACTATGAATCTACATTTATTTCTGCAAACTCCAAAACCCTTGCTCCCCATCCAACAAACTCAGTGACGTCCAAACAGAGGTTGGAAAGGATGGTCATCTCAGGTTTTAATAGCACTGAAGTGAAGAAGCACAACAAGAAGCCAAAGAAAACACAGTTTGCATGGACATCTCAATCATAGAGACTCACTGGGTAAATTCAGCCTAAACAAATATTAACATAATTTACACTAATGACAAGATAAACACAGGCGTAGCACAGGGAAATGTGTAAAGCCAAGGAATCTGGACGCCACATTTGGTGGATGTTGCATATGGGTCCCCAGAGGAAGATAAAAGCTCAGTCCACTTGGTGACTCCTGTCTTACCTAACTTAGGAAAGGCGTGCATTTTTAGTATGAAGGCTTCTGGTTCAGCCCTTCCTGGTCTTACCTGATTTGACTTTAGTTGTAAGGCAGCCTCTCAACCAAGATGGCTCATAGTTGTGTGCAGCCTCCTGCTCAGTCTTCGACCATCCACAGCGCGATGCATGACTGGAGTCTCCTAATGACTTTTTGAACTAAGTTTGCTTAGAAGTAGGTGTGTTTTATAGCTGCAGGTATGTGTTGTAATCTATCTTTACCTAATTTAATCCTGCTGGGCAGAGAGAGCAAGAGGAGGAGAGATACGCGTTTGTTCTTTTGCTTATCACTGTTTTTGCATGAGTGACGCTTGTCCCGGGGCTGTTATTTCTGGAGAGTTGGTGCTCGTGTTCATTGCAAAGGCTCCTAGAGCTGGAGGCAAAGGCTTTGAGGTATGTAAATTTAAATAAGAATGACATTTAAAATAGGTTACATGCTCTATCTGGGTGTGCACAGAGAGGAAATATTAGTAGATTGACTTCAGATCCTTGAAGTAAAAAATCCCCTGTGGGAGTATCATTGAAGTTCTCAGCACCTCCAGGTAATTATATTCTGACATAAGTTGTTTAGACCCTAATTCAAGGTAATTCTAATCTGGACTTCATGATAATGGATAAAGAAGAATTAATCACTGAGCTGGAAGCTGTTTTTTCCCTAGAGGCATGTGCTCATGACCTGTCTGCTTAAATTTGGGCAGAGATGAGAGAGTTTCAGCTAATAATGTGTGCACACAGATACGTAGAGTGGCTCAAGAGGGTCAGAGGGGCACAGCTGACAAGAGTTAACAGCAAAACCAACTGGAAAGGAAAAGGACATGGAGGGGAAGATGACACTAGGAACTGAGAGCCATTTTGCTGGTCAGTCATTTTTGGTTGCCAAGCCAAAATGCTTCGACAAAACACAAGCAAAAATAGAAACCTGGGGAGCCTGCTGGGTCTGCAGGTATAATTTCACTACTGGTGCTGTCCTTGGACAATGTTGGGTGAGGAACTGGCTGGATGGCCGAG
>NW_010510617.1:0-211 GCF_000687285.1 Phaethon lepturus
GGATGCGGCACCGCCGGCGTGGGGAAGAGCCCTCGACGGCATCCAGCTTTGCTCTGACCCTGTGCAGATTGTGCAGGGCTGTTCAAATCATCCTTTTTAGTAGTCGGCTGAGAGCGAGCGAGCTGGCGCGTTCCACTCTCGGAGCATGTAATTAGGGAGCGGGGAGCTGCATGCTGATGCGTGGCTTGGCAGCCAGAGGAGGAGGAGGGTG
>NW_010510617.1:649-924 GCF_000687285.1 Phaethon lepturus
CACCCCACGGGAACCGCGTGGGGGGGCGGGGCTGGGTGCCGGGTGCTGGACGTGGCCCCCCAGCGCGTCTCCGCTGCTTTGCCGTCGTAGAGTGAGTGCATGAGCGACCGGGAGCTTCAGCTCTCGCTCAGATTCTGTTGCCGTCTTCTGGGTATGGGGGTGACGGTTCCCTGGCTGAGGTCACGCTTGGTGATGGAGCCGTGGGGGAAAGGAGCTGGGCTGGGTGGTTTTTGGAGGGGATCCAGCTCTGGCAGGGGTAAGGATGTCCCCGTGGC
>NW_010510617.1:958-1364 GCF_000687285.1 Phaethon lepturus
GCGGAGAGCGTGGTGCCCCCTCCTGGCCTGTAGCAAACCCCCTGCGTGACCTTGAGCAGAGGAGTTAGGTCTGTAGCACGTGCTGGAGTCCTGTCCGACATTAATAACACAATCAGTTGATATAAAGCTAATATGTTGGGCTGATAAATAATTAAGGGAAAAGGAAAAATCCTCAACGATTTGCTTAACAGGAGCTTGGGAAGGAAGGAAGGGGAAAAAAGGTCAAGGAGGGAGATGAATAATGGATCAAGGTTAAATGGCGAGCGAAGAAGGAAAGCCTTAGCACGGTGAATCCCTGCAACGCACTTGCTGCAAGTTGCCAAAGTAGTCAGTGGCAGCGGCGATAGCTCGTGGCCTTGGCGCAGGCACGGCGGCGGCGGCCGGGAGCAGCCCAGGGCTGTGCGAC
>NW_010510618.1:0-2354 GCF_000687285.1 Phaethon lepturus
GAGCTTGGTGGTGCCGGAGAGCCAAATCCCAGCGGTGCCAGAGCACTGGAGACCGGAGAGCCAAACGCCGTCGATGCTGATGGTGCCAGAGCCAAACCGCGGCGCCGCCGCCAGAGAGCCAAACCCCGGTGGCACCAGGTATCAGAGCGCCAAACTCCATGGGTGCCGCAGCGCCAGACCCCGGCCGTGCCGGATGTCAGAGCGCCAAAGCCCGGATCATGGTGGTGCTGGATGTCCAAGAGGCAAACCCCGGCAGTGCCGGATCACCGGATGCCAGTGGTGCCAGATGGCAGAGCGCCAAACCCCGGCAGAGCCAGATAATCAGAGAGCCAAACCCTAGAGGTGCCGGATCACCGGATCCTGGTGGTGCCAGATGGCAGAGCGCCAAACCCCAGTGGTTCTGGAAGAGCCAAACGCCAGCAGGGCCGGATATTGGAGAGCCAAACCCTGGCTACGCCAGACGCCAGTGGCACCAGACTTCAGAGCACCAAACCCTGGCAGTGCCAGATGTCAGAGAGCCAAATCCCGGCGATGCCTGAGTGCTGGATCCCAGCGGTGCCAGACATCAGATCACCAAACCCCAGCAGTGCCGGAGCACCGGATCCCGGAGCTGCCAAGTATCATCAAGCCAAACCCCGCCGGCACCGCTCTCCCCCTCACTCCCAATCCGTAGGCGAACGGATAACGAGAGGCGCCGCGTTTTTCCTGCCGGCACGGATCCCGGGATAAAAGAGCGGCCAAATTTTTTCGGTGAAAGTATCGGTGAAGGTGTAAATGTGGGAGCGATCGGTAACGTTATAAAAAGCCACTTTACCGGCTTCGTAGTCCACGAAGACCCCCACCCGTTTGGGTTTCACCCGCACCGTCAGCGGCGTGAAGGGGGTGGTGGTGGCCGCGTACTTATCGCCGTTCCAGAGCCGTACCCGCCAATATCCCGTCTCCGGTAACGGCGTTAATTCCCCTTTCCGACTCACCGAATCCTTACAAACACCGAGAGCCCAGTGGGTTTTATCGCCGACTTCCACCTCCCAGTAATGACGACCGGAGGTAAAACCCTGCGCCGCCAAAACGCAGGGGTAGATGGTGAAACGTCGCGGGGTATCGGGTAAATCCCGGGGTCGAACTTCCACGAAACGAACGCTTTTTCGATCTTCCGATAAAACCAGGTTGGGATGCGCCGTGTCGGGATCCAGCGTCACCTCGCCTGGACGGCAACAGCCAGAAAAGATTTAGGGGGCGAGGAGCGCGGTTGCGGGGGTCCCGGCTACGGCGTGAGCGGGGATTTACTCACCGATGAGACGCCGGGTGATTTTCCGGAGGGTGAAGTATTGCCGGGGAAAACTGCAGAAGTTTTTTTCCAGCTCGATGGGGACGGAAGCCGGTTCTTCCACCGGTGCTGCCGCTGCTTCACACCTAACGGCAGGCCCGGCCCCGGGGGAGGTGGGACACGTCGGCTGACGTGTCCCCAAATCCCGCTTTTCTGCCCCAAAATGGCGGCCCGGATCGCCTGCACGGTTCTTACCTGGCCAGGGTGTCCTTGATGTCCTGAAATGGGGGAAAGCAGGAAAATGGGGGGAAAGCAGGAGAAAAGGGGGGTTACGTGTGCTAGATCCACCCCCCAAGGTCGATCTCTGGGGCAGGATCGGTCCCAACCGCAGGGATCCTGGCCCTCATCGCCGATGCCAGCACCGATCCTGTCCCTCATCCCAGCCCCAGGGGCAATCCTGCCCCAAAGCCGATCCCTTTCCTGATGATCCTGTCCCCAAAAATCAAGCCTGTCCCCCGTGATGCCATCCCCCGCACCAATCCTGTCTGCAGCGACCCTGTCCCCAAAACCAATCCTGTTCCTGGGGATCCCATCCCCAAAACCAATCCTTCCCTGGGGACTATCCTGTCCCCAAAGCCCATCCTGCCCCCAAACCCAATCCTGTACCCTGGGGATCCTGTCCCCAGATCCCATATCCCCAGGGATCCCATCCCAAAAAACAATCCCACCCCTGGCAATTCCATCCCCAAACCCAATCCCATTCCCAGGGGCGATCCTGTCCCCAAAACCGATCCCATTCCCGGGGGCTATCCTGTCCCCAAAAATCGATCCCATCCCCAGGGATCCCACCCCAGCGACAAGCTCGTTCTGGGGCAAGGGTTTGGGCAAACCCAATTCCATCCTGGCCGCTGACCCCATCCCCGGCGGCGATCACCCTGTTCCTCATCCCGATCCCGATCCCGATCCCAGCGCACCTTGAGCATCTCGGCGCTCGACTGCAGACACTTCTCCTCCAGCTCAGCCACGAGGGCGGCCAGGACCCGGCGCTGCTCCCCGAGCCGCGCCCGGGTCGCCTGCAGGCGCCGCC
>NW_010510618.1:2419-4913 GCF_000687285.1 Phaethon lepturus
GAACTCCCGGGCGATGCGTTCCCGCCGCAGAGCCACCTTCCTCTGACGGGACGGGACGGGAAGAGGCACCGGTGAGCACTGGGAGCTGCTGGGATCTCCCCGGCATCCCCCGGCACCGTCAACCTGCCTTCAGCTCGCTCGGTTTCTTCTCCTCCCGCGCTCGGCAGCCGGCAACTGCCTCCAGCTTCCGCTCCAGCGGCTCCCGATGCAGCTTCTCCTGCCGGGGTGGGGAGAGAGGAGGGTTGGAGACAGGATGGGACACCCGTGCCCCAAATCCCGCCTCCATCCCTGAATCCCTCCTCTGGCGGGGTTAAGCACCACCACGAGGGGCTGGACACAAGGAAGAGCCAGGGCCCAGTTCCCTCCCTGAATGGTCTTGGGGAAGAATTTGGGGCTAAAAACGGAGATGGGGAAGAGCTGCTGCCCAAACGCCTCTGTAAATGACCTCAGGGAGAGGGTTTGGGGCTAAAAATTGGAGATAGGGACAAGAAGTTGCTCAAATCCCCTCCATAAATGCTGTCAGGGAAAGAGCGTGGGGATAAATCCCATCATGAGGGGCTGCAAAAGGAGACGGGGATGAACCAAGGCCAAAACTCCTCCAGAAACAGCCTCAGGGAGAAGGTTTGGGGCTAAATTCCAACCTCAGGGCTTGGAAACGGGGAAGAGCCATGGCCAAACCCTCTCCACAGATGGTCTTGGGGAAGAATTTGGAGCTGAAAATGGAGACAGGGGCGCGCTACATCCAAAAACAGTCCACAAACAGCCCCGGGGTTGAATTCAGGGCTAGAACAAAGACTCGGGGACGCTCCCTGCCCTGCACCCACCAGGATTTCGGTCTCCCCCGTTCCCCCACCTTATACTCGAGGGCTGCGTCGTCGAGGGGGACGAGGGCGTGGGCGCGATGGGCGTGGGAGATCTCGCAGAGCAGGCAAACGGGGGCTTGATCGTCACGACAGAATCGGGCTAAAGCTTGGCCGTGAGCTTGGCAGCGACTCTCCTCCCTGGCTTTCCGTTTGGCACCGCGAAGCTGCCGGGCGGCTTCTACCATGTTACCGAGTTGCCGGTTGGGTCGAAGAGCTCGATGACGAGAGGTTTTCCGACAGACGGGACAAGGGAAATCACGCGCCAGCTCCGCCCACCAGCGAGTGATGCAGCGGCGGCAAAAATTGTGGCCGCATTCGATGATGACGGGATCTTGCAGGTATTCCAGGCAAACCGAGCAGCTCGCTTCCACCCGCAGTGTCTCCAGCGGGTCGGCCCCCGACATGGCGGCACTGCTGTTTCTCCCCCCCAAATTTTGGGGGGGAGGAGGGTTGGGCACGGCTCAGGGAGGTTCCAGGCCGGTTGGTGGGACGGGAAGGGGTTGAAGATATTTTTTGGGGGGAAAAGAGCTTAAATCCGTTAAGGTGATGAGGTGGTTTTAGTAAGAATGGGATGCTGAGGGGCGGTGATGTGGGTTCAAAGCGGTTTTGGGGAGAAAACAGCTCAATTCTGTCAAGGAAACGCTGTGGTTTTGGTGGGAAGCGATGCTGAGGTGATGGCGCAGGTTTGAAGAGGTTTTGGGGTGAAAACAGCTCAATTCTGTCAAGGTGATGATGTAATTTTGGTGGGAAGTGATGCTGAGGCGATGGCGCAAGTTCAAAGCAGTTCTGGGGAGAAAACAGCTCAATTCCGTCAAGAGAACAACATGGTTTTGAAGCGAAGCGATGGCGACGATTCAAAGCGGTTTTGGGGAGAAAACAGCTCAATTCTGTGACGACGATGACATCATTTTGGTGCAAACCAATCCCGAGGTGACGGTGCAGGTTTGAAGCCCTTTTGGGGAGAAAACAGCTTAAATCAGTCAAGGTGATGATGCGGTGCTGGTGTAAAATGACATCAAGGTAGCAGCACGGTTTCTAAGGGATTTGGGGGAGAAAAAAAAGCTCAATTCCATCAAAGCTATGACGTCATTTTGGTACAAAGCAACGCTGAGGTGATGACGCGGATTCAACGTCATTTTGGGTAGAAAACAGCTCAATTCCATCAAGGTGATGAGGCCCTATAGAGCAGTCGCTATAGGAGAGGTCTCTATAGGGGAATCCCCGTCTGCGGGTGGGCTCCACGCTGGGGCCCCTATAGAGAAATCACCAGAAGAAAAGGCTCTATAAGAGACTCCCAATAGGAATGGGGACCCTATAGGGGTGCTCCTATAGAGAAGGAGCCCTAAAATGGATGCTCTTTAGGATGAGGGCTATGCAAAAGTCCCTATAGGGAATTCCCTATAGAAAAGGGGATGCATAGAGCACACCTCACAGAAAAACGCCGTTCCGGGGGCCCTATAGGGAAGACCCTATAGAAAGGGGCCCTACAGGGGAAGCCCTGTCCGGGGGCGGCTGTTCCGGGTCGCTACAGGGGACATCGCACAGGAAGGGGCCGTTCCGGGGTCCCTATAGGAATGGCTCTATAGGGGACACCCTATAGAGGATCCCGGCCACCCCCACTCCCACTCACC
>NW_010510619.1:0-1405 GCF_000687285.1 Phaethon lepturus
CACCCCAGCGGCGGGGGCACACCCTGCCGGAAGCCCTTCCTGCAATTTAGCCTTACCTGATAAAGATACTCATGGGCACGTACGTGTGTGTACATATATATGTGTATACGCACACAGTCTCCCCAAAAAACGGCGTCCGGGCCCCACACATGGGCGAAGGATGTGCGCAGGTGGCAGCTGGCACCACCAGCATTTCGCTGTCCCAAAGAGTGAGGAGGGGGCGGGTGAGCCCGGCCGGGCCTCGCTGGCAGGGCTTTCCGACTGAAGCAAGCGTGCAAACCAACACCGTTTGTCTCTCCCCTCCCGTGTTTGGCGGGAGGCTGGGGGCACCGATCCAGACCCCTTCAGCCGTCCCCGTTTGGGAGGCTGCTCGGTGGCAGAGGCAGGGAGGCTCACCGCGGGGCTGCAGCCCTTACCGAGGAAAGCAAAAATGGTGGCAAAAAGGGTGAAGAGCCCGCGGGGAGGTGTCATCCCACCCCCGGGATCGGCAGGGGCTGGCAGGTAACGAACCTTCGCTTTCCGAGCGTACGTGTAGCGTCAGCGTGGTAAGGAAGACTCCCGCGATGAGAGACGCGAGCCAGCCCAAGGACTGTGCTCAGGGCAGCGAGCCAGAGTATCCTGCGTAGCGATCTTGTTTCGTGCTGTGTGGCCTCGTCGCTCTACCTTTCCCCGTTTGCTTCCCAAAGAGGAAATTCGGGGACTGCAGCACGTACCTGCTGCGCAGGGGCCCTGCGGGGTGAGTCGAAACCCACACGGCGCTCGGCAGGTGTAAACGGCTACCGCGATCGCCGACTGCTCCCCTCCGCCGTGGGGAAACGGGGTTACGTTGTGACCCGGTCCCCGCCTTGTGTATTGCAGGGGATATTTTACTTGGCTGAAACCGTTGCTTTACGACAATATGAACTTTGTAATAACTCATTAAAATCTGGAATCTGTATAGTAACACCCACACTAAGAGGTATATTAAAAAAAAACCCAAACAAAAAAAGAAATGGCCTTGGCTGTCCTGGCGTCTACTGTAGTGGGCGTATAAAAAGATAGGCTTTTGAGACAAATTACTCCAATAGGCCAGAACCTGGATGAATTCTTCTTCTGTGATGCCTCCACAAACCTCTGAGCGCTACGTTTACTACTGGCATCAAACCTGGCTCTTCTGTTCTGTTCACTGAAGGAGCCAGAAGGAGTACATGCAGTTAATAAAATAAAGGCATATCCGTGTAAGGAATGCAGAGTTAAGGATGTGCCCACAGCTGGAAGAGGGGAGAATGACTTTTAACCCTGCCAGAGCCAAAAGCAGCCAGCCTTCCCTTCGTCTCACATGATCTTTCTTTTCCTTTTAAGTGGGAAAACTGTAAGTAATAGTCTGCAAAAATCTCCCTGGGGAAAATAAAGCCTAATGGTAGGG
>NW_010510619.1:1436-9714 GCF_000687285.1 Phaethon lepturus
ACTTTGCACTTGCGGTTAAACTGTTACTCTGAAGGACTTTTGATATGGCGGCTGAAATGTTCCTTTAGCTGGTTCCTACATGGTAGGTGAGGTGGCAGCAAAGCTGGGTCAGGCAGAGCATGTGTTTCCCCTCATACATGTATGCTGGGAGAATTTTATCTGAGTCAGTGTCATCTGTTTCTTGGCAGCAAAGGAGAGAAAAATAAGGAATAAAGCTTATTTCTAAAATAACAAGAGCTACTCAAAACCAGCCATAGCCGAGGCCCTAAAATAACTTGATAAGTTGGAATGTCTAACTGGCAAGAGTCTGGAAATTTAAAAACAAAAAAATACTCTCTTGGACATTTTATGGGTAGGAAATACTTCAAAACTGGCAAACTAGTGAAACTCCAAAAACTAAAGAGCTGAAAACTCCTGTTGGAACAAAAGCAACAATACTAGTATTAAAGAAAGTCAGGAAAAAGGGTATGGAAACTTGCACGAGAGCTACAAGTCGCAGATGGGTTCAACCCAGCTTTAAACAGCTTTAGCTGTTTTCATGGCAGTTGCATGGCTACATCAACTGTACTGCATATCACAGAGGCTTTTAAAATTCTCCGCCCCTGAGCATGCAAGCATGCCCAATAAAAGTTTAGTTTCCATGGTAATTCATATAAGTAGAAATCAAATGTTGGAATGTTTGCAAAAAGTATGCTTTAATCAGGAGCATTGAAAATGGTAATAAAATACTGCCGTGCTGTGCTTCTGTAGGAGGGAAGGAGGGATCACTTTCAGCCGCTTCAGAACTGAAGTCACCTCTGCATTACCTGGTCCCTTACCTTTACAGATTTTATCCACACCAGGTGTGGACATGACTTCATTTGTGTCTAATGAGACAGAGCCCACAGCTGGGAGCTGGTTCAGGCTTTGTGCTACCTGCAGGAGGCGAGACAATACCCAGCCTGACAAAAGCAGTTGAGATAAAGCTACTCGTTGATGACGGGGTGTAGTTACACCCGGACTTTTCTTTGGTGGCAAAACTGGTCCAGTTTCTTCCCTTTCCTGCCTTAACTATTCATTTGGTTCCCAATCTATAGTTTGTGACATTCTTTGGTGGGCTGACGCAGTTATTTCTGAAAATCGGATGAAGAAAATGATCCAGGTGAAGCCTCTTCCTTCCCTGCACCTCTCCCCCTTCTGAAAAGGATCCAACAAGTACTTGCATTAGCGTGACCAAAGCAAAGAGGAACAACGTAGGTCTGAACAGCTGTGCTTGAGACCGAGCCTCTGTTCCTTGAACCTGTGTCACCAATACACCAATGGATTAATAAATTGCACCCTTTTTGAACAAACATGTCACAACAAATGAAGTCGTAAGGATTCAGTGCTTTCCAGCATGTAACCAGAGCATTTTGAACCACTGCCTCAGTGAAGAAACCCAGCTGTTGCTTGCCGTTGCAGAATAAAACTATGCTATTATTTATAGCCTGAAAATAATAACAACGGTCACAACCACTACTTCTGGTGAAACTTCAAAGCAAGCAGTGATTCTTCTGTTGTAACTTCCGGAAAGACATTTTGAGGCAGTGGATCAGGCTGGATTCTAGGTACTGAAAGAAACTTGATTTTTAAGGCTCATTGGGAATCTCTGCAAAATAAAAAGGCAACCTGGAGGATGTCTGCGTTCGCCAGTACCATTCCAGTGAAAAAATCACACCTAGTAGTTACACTGGTCGTCTGTGTTAAAAATCTAAAAATCTGTTAATGCAGCACACAGTAAAGAGGTATATCAAACAATAATAAAATAATGTAAACTGAGGTTCAACCAGTGGAGTGTCCTTGTGCCTTGGCCTGAAACTCTCTTAAATTGTCACACGAGAGTTATCAAAAAGAAACTGCCTGGAGAAAACAAGTTACATGAGTAATCAAATCTCATGCTCCAGGGCACAAGTCAATTGCTGGAAGGGTCAAGAAAGGAATTTCCTCACTCTCTTCCTTTGCACAGTTGTACACAATTAACTAGGTTGTAATTGCAAGGCAAGAAAGCGGTTAGGTTTTACATTCCTCTGAATCATCAAGTGCTGGCTGCTTTTGCAGCTGAATTCAGAGCTTAAGGGACAGGTCTGGTAGATGGGTTTTGTTGCGCTCTGTGAGGCTTTGCCTAGACTGGCAGCGCAGTTGTGAGGTCTGCTCTTCCTCTGATGCCGACTGCCTAGCTCAGGGCATGGCTGCGTTGCAGAACTACCCTTAAAGCCAGGACTCGACTAATTTAGGCCGTTAAGTTTTCTGTTAATACTAAGTAGTTACCTTAAAAATCTCTCTATCGAGAAACTGCACAACTCACAATGACTCATTTAAGTAGTAGCGATGCTGTAGCCATAGTGACCTAGAGACATAAACAAGACAAGGTTTGTTGGAAAGGTAACCATTTTTATTAAAGCAACTAGACCATTTAGTGCAATAAAAGATCATGCGATTTCTTCTTTAAATGGAACATTTTAGTAATCAAAAGGATTTTTGCTAACACAGGCCAGTCATTACACTCAAATCACAAGAGCACTACCCTATTAGCTTGTGTATGGCTATCTGTCTTTGCAGCTGATTAATTGCTTCCCTTTGCTGGAATCAGCATGCCTCTGAGGATGGGGGTGGCGTAGGGCTGAATTAGTTAACTCTGATACCACAGCTAAGCTCACTACGGTGTTACTAAAGTTTTCCTGTACACAAGTACATTTTTGATGTACGATCTGTGAGCAAACATGTTGAAAACTGCAAGCACTAGGTCTACAGGCGAAGCCTTGGTCCCCGCTCCTCATAGATGCTACGTCAGTAGGCAAACAGCTGGCAGAAGACACGGTGCAAACGCCACAACCACGAATTGCACTGGTTTACGACTACAGTCACAGATTAGGGCAGCTAATCATTTTGTGCTCGGTGGTTGCATGCAAGGGTATTATCATCCTACAGCTGCCCCTTCTAGACTTCTCTTTTTCCCAGCAAGCAATAAGCTGATTTGTAAGGTCCCATATGCACCTTAGTTTGGGGCCTTATGATTTGCCTCTGTGGCCAAGCCAGGGGAATTTTCTGTTCTCCTTTGATCTCTCTCCTTATTTATCAAATCTGGATGCAGAGACCTTTTATATAACTAACATTGCGGTGGGTCACATCAGCGAGGTAGTACTTTCTTTAGCAAGAAATGAAATCTAAAAGCAATTTAAGCCGCTTGTCCAAGGTTACACAAGAAATCTCAGTGGGAGCAAGGTGTGGAATGTGAAAGAACCCAAGATACTACTTTAATTTTGCATTTAGTCTGTTGTAAAGATAGATCTCTGTGTTGAAATAAATACTCATTTGGTTTCTACCTCCTGCAAAAAAATATTCTTCCCCTTCACGTGAAAGTCAATTAATTAGTACAGAGTCAAAAGAGGTAAAACAATGCATTTCTACCAAAAGGAAAGATGGTTGACAAAACGTCATTCATTCTGTTTGGAGCCATTTAGGCTGGAATTGATGTAGTGGCTTTCATAAAGGAAAAGGCTCCGCCTAACAAAGTTTAGATAAAATATATCCTCTCAACCGATTCATGAGGCTGCCTTTGCTGACAAGTTTTTGTATGTGCATCGAGAAGGGTTGTAGAGGTTTTTTCTCAGCAGGTGGCCTCCAAATGTGAAATTAAGTCCCATTAGCCACACAAAGGATGATACAATATAGCTACTACTTTCCTGCGCTTATAGGGGCAGAATAAGATGCAGAGATGTATTTTAGCCTCAGCTTTATAGGATTTTTCTCCAAATAGAGGTGGGATTAAAAGCAACTGAAAAATATAAGTTATAACCATTTTCTCTCTATGTAGCCCTTACTCGAAACTGCCTTACGTGCTTAGACAAAATAAACAAATCCCAGAGATAAACATCCTGAAGATGCACTAATGCCCAATGCCAAATCAACCTCAACCAAAACAGTCATCAAGTGACAACCCACCATCTGACCTCCCCACCGCGCTTGCACCCCTTCAACAAAATCCTAAAAATATAGTCGGGTAGGGAAAAGGCTTGCAGAATCGAATACATTTGGCTCCTGTCAGGATGTGCAGGGGAAGATGGACCAGCACCTCCTTGCAGGTGTTTTAACTGATGTGCGCTGCAGGAATCTGGCTCCTGAGGCCAGGACAGCTTCTCTCCCAGGCAGCTTCTTGGCGTGCAAGGCACGGTACGGCACCTGCACCTCGCGTGTGCCCGCTGCCAGATTTATCCGTATACCATTCTTCCCTTTTCCCCTTATGTCAGGACCATTTTGGGTTACCCTAGGGAATAACGGGGGACCATCCTATCGGTAATGCTGCTTCCCTGTGCCCGCTGTTGGATATGCCACCTTCCTCAGGGGGTCTGTCGGCATGCCGGTGAGAGGATCGGCCTCCGGCAGGCAGGGCAGGGGGGAGCCGCGGGGGGCCCGGGCAGGGAGGGCAGGGGTGAGCCGCGGGAGGCCCCCCGCGCCTGCGAGGAGGCTGCAGGCTGCTGGAAGAGCTGCCGGCGCAGGGAGCTTACTCTAAAGAAAGTAAAGCAGTTGGGTCCTTGAGAGTCAAAGCTCTGCATCTCCCCGCCTGCGGTGGCCAGGACCCCTACCTAAAGCTGAAGCTTTACAGGGCAACACCTCAGCTAAGGGTACGAGGGTAAACTGAAAAGCGACCAACCTCAGCTGTTCGGGGAACACGAGAAGTTTGGAAATGCTATTTTACAGGAGCTGGACCGTGTAAAGCCTGCTGGCTTACGCACGTATTCGTGTCCGCGTTGCTCACCCGAGAGCATCCCTCTCCATCCCTGCAGCCTGGGTAGCCTGTTGGCGAAGAAGCGCTAGACGTGCTCTTCACGTGGGCTTGCACCGCTGTGGCCATGACACCACGCGCTCCCAGTGAAATTCCCACTGACTGGTGTAGGATTAGGCCCACAGGAAGCAATAAAATATGCTTGCTGATCCCAGAGTATCACAGGAAATTAACATGCGACAATCTTTAACACATTGTTTTAATAAATTATAGTTTTTTACTGTAGTTTAAAGACCACTGTGAAATCTGAGATAGGAAGCTGGGGGTGGTCTCGCCGCTTTTTCATAATGCCTTGTTTGCACATTGCATTTTTTTTCCTTCCTCTTTGTACTACTGAAACCTTAAAACAGCCGGGGAGGCATCCCAGCGTTCGTGACCGACAGCCTTCTTTTTGGTTGCAAGCTCCCCAGACCGCCCTGTAAACTAGAAGCCCATTCTAACCAAGAGGAGAAATGCACTGTCTTAGTGATACGCTTTGCTGACAGGACATAAATTAGGTAGCAATATGAAACGGGGACACAAAAATGGCCCCTAGGAGCCAAGCGACTAATGCATAAAGAGAGGAAAGGGCTGACAGCGGATCCTCATTAGACTTTGGAACAGTTTGTCATCAGCATGCTTTTTTAAACCTCAGAAGTTTAACGGGAGAAAAAAATGTTTCTTTATGCCTCAGATCTTCTCTTTGGTTAAGGGAAGTTTCAGGTTCCCCCTCCCCCCTTCATTTCTGGAGAGGCTGCCAAGTTTTCCCAGAGCTAAAAGCAACAACTTTTTGTTAAACGTTACTTCATGCTTCTGGTATTAATCTAATAGGAGGCTAGATGGGGAGGAGGGGGAAGCAGCAATGAAAGCTGATTTCCTGCCATGCAGTGGGAAATCCATAGAAAATTCAGGTCTAACACTAATTTTAACAGCTGGATGACTGCTTTGGCTTTTACTTGCCGTAGGAACATGCAACTGCATACTTTGTTGTTGTTGTTGTTACAAAAGGAAAACAGACGTCAAGCAAAAGGCAAAATGAAAAGAAGGCTTGCAATTGTAAATACCCTGATTAAACCATCCTATTCAACTATGCTAGAAATATCAACACATTTTGCAAATTGCCTCTCATTTCTGTTAACATTTCTAATACGAATGTTCATGGAAACAGAAAATACACAAGGAAATCGTCTTGCTAATAAGCACTTCAACAAATATTTACTCAGGAAGTGCTCCAGCAACCACTTTGAAAGGAGTCTTAGCGGGTTTGAGAATCACGCAATGGGGACATTGAAATAAAACTCCCTGATGGAGGTGAAAAAAAATCATAGCAAAAAGAGCAGATTGCGAACACTCAACATGTAAGTCAGAGACAAGAGTCCTGTAGCAGTTCACGGCCAGGTGTAACATACACCCGAGAACTGTTAGCAGCAGCTCTCTCAAGCGTGCAGCATGCCGCTGGATATCTTCTTATGTTCGGCCTCTGTTCGCTGGCTAAGTTCTTTATTAGGAGGGGCTTAACTATTTAGTCTGAGAGTAATTGTTGGGAGGGTGATGGCCACAAGTGTAGTTCTTTATCTTCACTATTAAAAAAAAAAAAGGCTTTTTTTTCCTCCTTTTATGCTTTTTGCTCAGCTTTTGCTCCACCTGTTTCTCACACGCCATATGGCTCAAATCACGACATATTGCAGAAGATTTTTTTACACTGATGCAAAGAAAGCTTAATACAGTACACATGCTGAAATGGAACCTTGTTTTATAGATAAAGCAGGGCTATAGCTTGTTTGTGCATGCGGGGTATACCAGGAAGGATCCTTACCGCAGACTATCTTGGTTATAAAGCTTTACCTGCCCACTGATGCATGCCATCAGCAGAACACGGCAGCTGGTTTTTATGTCACGAGCTGCAGCCAGCTGTCAGACTGAAAGTGTTAATAACCATTTTCATCGGTCCCAGGCTTGCATTAAGCCAACTGGAAGACTCGAAGACTCTCGGGGGTGGTGATGGCAGAAAAATCCCAGAAGCTAACACACAAAACACAAAATAGAAGCTACGCTATGTGAGCCGGGAGGCTTCTCACGGGGCAGATAAACACAGGGCTGGAACATCTGATAGCTTGAAGTACCGATGGGCAGGAGAGACGGAAAATAAAAGCCTTGAAAACAAGTAAGAGAATGACAAAAGTTGATGTGGATATCCCATTAGAAAGAAGTTTAAAGAGATGGAGCTTCTTAGGGGTGCAGTACTGCTGAAAAGGCAGAGGCATCTAAACAGAAAACTGTTTCCAGTTTCTTTATTCTGTGTTCATAAAAACCAGGACATTATGCACAGTTTTTGAGTCAACAGGACCATTGCCATTGCTCCCTCTGTGCTCCAAAAATTCCAGCTGGTATCAGGTTTTCCTTGTAATGGAAACAAGCTGGCAGAACTTCAAAGACTTGATAACAGCTTATACAGAGAAAGGACAGCAATAGTTAGTTATACTTCACTATTAAAAATGTTGTTTGCACCTTTTTTTTTTTCCCCCCAAGAAGTTGGATAGAATTTGGCAATGCTTAAAACGGTGCCACTTGTATCTGGTCACAACTCATGAAGAGAATGTAAAAATGTATCTGTACTGGAATTTGTTTGGGAAAGGCTATCCAGCAGCTCAACTTTCGTCAAATATGCCGTGGACAGGGGCTACAAGCACCGTGAAATCGCTCAGCTCAGTCGGACAGCTTTTAAATGACTGCAAAACTGAAATGGGAGTTTTGAAAAATGGGGATATATGAGTACCCTATTTATTTCATTATTTGAAGGCACAGAAATCACCCAACCCTGATAAACATTGTCTTGAGAGCACAAACACTCCAAAGAACATAGGAAGCAGAGTGAAAAAAAGGTTAAGTAAATAGAAACAAGCTTTTAATTTATAATTTGATATATCAAATTATCAATTTGCCTTTGGTGGACAAATCCAAGTCTCGGTCTTAATGTTGCATCTTTTCTTTTCTAATTTTTGACCACAGTGGGATTGTAGGTTCAGTTTCAGAACTGTCCCAACTTCCCATGTAGCCAAACCGCATCTGTACTGCGTTAAAGCAATGTGATCCGTGCCACTTTGCAGAGATTTAAGAATTGTGCTGGGGCTCACAGTAACCAGAGGCTGAGTATCTATATAAATGAGACATTTTTACTTCTCTGCAAAAAATGTTTCTCTCTCAAAAATACTACAGTCCCTCCTTTCTTTTCTTCCCCCTCCCCTTCTTCCCTGATCATATGCAACTGAAGAAACGGCCTTTGTTGGCTTGCTTTCTGGGCTGGCAAGAAGCCCAAAGATCCAGCTGACAAAAACCTCAAGTCAGCAAACCCATCGGGAGGAATGTCCCTTTCAGAGCCCCCGTTTCACAGCCTCCCTCTCACGGAGCGTCTCGGCAGGGCCACACGGGAGAGCCTGGCGTGGCCCTTCCTTACGCGGCCACCCCTCCCCACCCCGTTGCCTGGGCTTAAGTAATTAG
>NW_010510620.1:0-53916 GCF_000687285.1 Phaethon lepturus
AGGGGAGGGGAGACGGAGAGTAGAATGAGGAGGGCTTGTTGGCTACTGCTAAATGCATTTACATCAAATAATTCAAGATGACTTGCTAGAGCAGAAGTTAATTTGGCATTAGTTTTCACGTGGAGTCATGAGACAGGTTTCTTAGCTTCGCTGTAAACCCCCAGGCTGGCTTACAGCACAGTTTTTCCCATTATAATGTTTGACTCAACAGTCTTATGGTTGAACATTTCCTTGTTTTAAAATGTTAAATGATCTGTGCTGCTTTGCTGTGAGACTCTTTAGGCCAAGTGCAGTCTTTACCCACAAAGAAGGATTAGCAGGATAATCTAGCAAAATATTTAATTGTGAAATTCACTCCTGCTGCTTGCTGTAACGCTCTTCACACTGTTTGCATCCTGTGGTGTAAGCTGAGGAAAAGGCACTGCCTTCTTTGAAAAGCAGGGAGTGGAGCTGGACACCAGTTGCCCCATCAAAGATACCCCAACCATGGATTGGGGTGTGGGTAACTCACTGCAAGGGGGCTCTGAGACTGCTGATATTCTGTGCCTTAGTGTAGTGAGGCAGCTGCCAGCAAGGACACCTACTCACACCAACGCCACACTGAGTTCTCAGAAACTGAGTGATCAGCTTGATTTGGGAGATGGAGGGGGGAGAATACAATGTCTTTCATTTAAAAAAAAACTTCCCAAAGTGCATTTAAATTATAAAACATTGCCCTATGGTTGATCTTATAATTGGTGGGAAATTAAAAAAAATAAAGCTGTCAAAATGATAATCACTAAAGAAAAAAAGAAACCTGTGTGAGTGAAAGTTGGCAAGTCTGTTAGCAGAATGACTACTGTACTGGAAAATTACTGAGCACTGTTTATAAAGGCAATCAGACAGGAATGTTAGTCTTGGAGTCCTACATTCGACATCAGCAGCTGTATTATTCTACTAGATTCCTTGTACTTTTTAAAAAAAAAAAAACAACACCCTTCTAGTGACTGGGTGTGGCACAACCTGTTCCCAAAAGTCAAGATTCACCTGATTATTTTGACCCCAGTATAGCAGAGATATGGTGGAGAGTTTCAGAAGTGTGCAAGGAGAGAAAGATACATAGCAGAGTGTGCATACTTCATGGAAATCATGAGTCCATTCGTAAACAGTGTTTTCTTGGTTCTACATATTCAAGCATGAACTTAGTTTGATAGCTGTAAGCAAAAAATATCTCTCTGTCAGTTCCACGTGACTGATTCTCAGAAATCTTTTCCAATTCTCCCTGCTAAAATTATCCAATGTGAAATCCTGGCCCTACTGCAAGTTGGTCTGAGTTTTGACTAACATCAAGAGAGCCACAGTTTCATCCAGGTGCCTCAGAAAACTGAGAGTAACTTTGACATGATTTTGCATCACTAACTGGTGCTAAAGACAACCAGCTAACTAGACATGGTGTTATCCTCACTTGTACAGTAGTGCAACAATGTATGTTAAACTAAAAGGTACACAATAACATCTCTTATAAATAGAACGCTCAGATTACACTGCTTTAGATTAGTTTCTGTCACAAGTGCTGTTTCAGACTAGCTGTGTCTTGCTTAGTAGCAAGTTTCCTCTGATACTTTATTCAGTAGTAGTACAGGCTCTTAACTAGTTGTAGTTAAGAGCCAGTTCCAAAAAAAACCAGGTTTAATAAAAACAGAAAAAATTGTGTTATTGCAAATGTGTCTTTGGTCACATCCAAGCTATTATTGTGAAAGCAAGGAAATTAATTTCACTGTAGCATTGGGGAGGGAACAAAAGTAACACAATCCCTGTAGATAGTGAGTGCATGTGAGAATATGTCATGGATGTTTAGTTAGTGGAACAGACCAACCTGCAGGGCTCAAGACAGAAATATCCAGGTGAAATTTAATGGGCTGCAATATTTACCCTAGAACATGTAATGGCTTTATGTTATAAGAGGCTACAAATCTCTGAAAAGTGACCTCATGTCTTTTGATTGCACTCCTCCACCCCATCCTTCAGCCTTGACCCATTTTATCTGCATAGCGTTTTTTCACAAATCCTTAGCTACAAGTCTTCATTTGCAGACATTCATCTCCCCTGGGTTTATGTACATAGTGCTGTAGACAATTTTTTTCCTGGAAAGTGTGGGAGTCTTAGGCAAGTAGGTAGAGTGGATAATTCAAGGTTAATGACTAATCCAGACCATAGAAAGATCAAATGATGAACTGAACCTCTAAAAGATATTTCAAGTTTGCTCCAGGGGCCTGCCAAATGAGTGTTGCCAAAGCAGGTTAGAAGAAGAACTCCCAGTTCCTCAGCAGAGATACTGAGAGGTCAGAGGTTGAGGAAGACTCAGAAGACAAAGATTTAAAACAGCCCTCTCAGATTGCATGTACTGCCCATCCCAGCTTTTTGAAGCTGTAGAAAAACACACCCTTCTGGGCATTTTTTAGCTAGACAGACAGCCACTGATGGAGTTAAAAAAATCTGTGCTTAAAAGCTCATCACTTTCTTCCTAAATCTAACCACCAGCAGAGATCATCTAGCTCTTGAATATTCTGTAGAGGTAAGATTACAAAAAATAATACCATGGATAAAGCCAACCCTATGGTTGTGAGAAAGTTGAGTGTGTTTGTCACATAAATCGGTGCTTGTTGGAAAATGAGAGGCTCTCCAGGGACTGCAGCTAGTGCACTCACATGGTCCAACAGAGGATAGATTATAACCTACGAGGGAAAGACCAAACTGAAAAGAACTGTGGTGTCAAGCAATCCCTAAGATCAGTTTACAGGCTTAAAACATAACTGGAAGCCAAAAGCTCTATATGATATACACAAGGCTTACTGTACAACAGTTAATTGGCTTAGTTAATAATACAGAGCTAGCTTAGTGTTTTGAGTTAGAATACTGGAATTATTTTTTACACTGTCACAAGAAAAATACTGTTTAAAAAAAAAAAGAAAAGTAAGTCTCCTTCTCAAACACATCCAGGTATCTTCAAAAGGTGTAATGACAGTGTAGAGAGGAAAATCTGTCTGTAGTGTAATTTAATAGTAACCATCATGTGATACTATTTGCACATCACATTTTTCTTCCCTGTTGTGTGTATTAGCTGCAGATAGCAATTATGTTAATACCTTGCTGCACATTTCTTTGCGAAATAGGAAACTGGCAGGAATTTTCATATTTAATCACTTTGTCCATAAATCCCTTGTCTTTCCACTTTGGTTGTGAGTGATGTTGTTGAAATATAGTTGCAGTGATCGTGTCTCTTACAGGCACCAAAATACTATTTTCAGCTGCCTATGAAGGGAGCTTCAGGAGAACTGTGGGGGAAGATCGGGGCACTGCCAGTACCGCACGTAGGACTTGAATTTACTTGTTTGCCAGATCATTTTTACAAGCCATTGAGCAAAGCAGAGATTTCACTGAGAGGATGAAGTTTTGTGGTCAAAGTGATCATCCCCTTGATGCCTTTGAAAATAGCTTACTTCACTGATATTATTATTATTCAAACATTTAATCTGTCTCTTGTCTCTTGGATATGAAACTAAAACTACTGCTTTAAAATAACCTTTAATTTCTAAGTATTTTTATTCCATGTTAGTAGCAGTTGTCAAAAGTAGGTCAGAGTGAGCTGTGAGGTTTCAGAGATCCCTTACAGTACAGCTCCACCGTATTTGTAACCATTGGGCTCAGATCAGGGATGGATGTAGTGGGTCAGTAGCTGAAGCTGGCCATACAGATGCCACTCTGACAAAAAAGCTGGAGATTGCACTTTCACCACAGGCACAGCTTTGTATTGATTCCCTGAATTTTGGCTCATGCCCTGTGCAATCATTCTTTTCATGATGATGATAATATTTGTTTTTTCTCTGCCCACTTTCCAGTTAGTCTCTGTCATATCTGTGCTACAGCAGCACTAACTAGAGACCACTGAACAGGGTAGGAAGAAGGTGATTTCTCCCCTCCACAAGAGCAATAACAAAAAAAATTTGAAAAGGAATTTTCCTCCTGAAAGGAAAGTCATAACCTTACTCCTTAAGGCATCTTGGAAATAGTTGGCATGCTGCACACTGCCCATCCTAAATGCAAGCTCACAGACAGCCTCTGCCAAGAATGTATTTTTATCTTTCTCCTTTGCTTTCAGTCCCTTTCCCTTTTTCTTTTGCCAGTAGCTGTAGATCACAGTGAGAGTACAGTGCTGAAGTGAATATTAGTTCAGTGGAGCCTGTACAGAAACTGTTCCTGGCCCTGTGACTCACATTCAGCTCATAAAGCAAAGTCACTCTTTCCCCTCCATGCCCTTGTTGAGCAGTTCCTTCATCCAGATAGATAGCTGCCTCCACATTTGCTCTGATAAGGCAGAACCCAGCTGATATCAAGGGAGCCTGGCTATTCATTTTCATGGACACTGATTTCTGCGCTTCAAGGCTATTTCTGTCAGTCTTTCAGTCCTAGTATTTGATTACCCAGCTGGTATTTTCCCATTCCGTAAGCAAAATACCAAGCACTCAGCCACAGAGATGCGTCAAAACACTGGTTGGTGTCTTGCCAGCTGTTTTAGCCAACGGAAATTCGCAGATGTGTCAACTGCTTTAATGCACAGAAACATTTGAGCAGGGCCCTATTCCACAAAAGACAGGTGGCCAGCCTGCCCAGTCCCATCCTGCTCAAACCAAATGGCTTCTGCCTTCACTGTCAACGCAGTCATCAGCGCTGTCACACCAGGTCATCAGTCATAGCATTTAGCAAGTGAATTCATGACAATTGCACCAAGCGAAGATGTTTCTACAAATTGTGCAGAACTGATTTTTCCCTGTTCAGGAAGCTGGGAAACAGTTTTTTGATTCGTTCAGGAGAAGTTATGTGGCAACTTCAAAAGAAACATGGTTAATAAGTTGGCACTGGTGCTCTACCTGGACTACGGGAGCCTTCAGCAAAATGAATATTTCTGACCAGACTTGTTTTTGAGAAGTCTTATTTGAGCCACTTATCATAATAAATAACCCAAGCTTGGGTGACAAGTGAAAGATTCATGGTATAAGGATACTAATCTAAATGACAGTCCTAAATAACAGGCTAGAAGGTAAATTACCTGGTGAGAAAGGCATGATAGCCTTCCGGTGCACAGCGCCTACACAGTTATTGTTCCAGTCTTTCACTTCATCCAGGAATGCCTGTAATTACAGAGAACGTGTTCCTCATTGACAGATTGCAGGAAGCGTAAAGATCGATGCTGCTTGTCTTTAGGAAAAAAATCGTTCCTCCCTACATACCTCCTAATTCAGATTCTTCTTAGACGTTTTATTCACTGTCTTGTAGCCCAGCTCTAAACCACAGTGATGCTTCCAGCACTTGCTGGAGTCAATGGGAGCCTTTCAGTTGGCCTTACGCTGAGCTGGAAGACAGCAGGGTGAGGTTGCCTCATTTCCCTTGCATGGCCACAGCCAGCAACTGCTCACAGCAGCCGTGTGTTCCTTACTTTGGAGGAACCCGAACACCTCACAACATTGTTCTGGGTGTTTGCCAAAGAGCCTTTGAAAACATAACAAAGCAAACAACAAAAAAAAAGGCCATGTATTTGTGCACAGCTCACTTTGATCAAAGGGGAAGGAAATGGCAACTGAAATGTGCTTACAAGGTAAATGAATCCCAAAGGCTCAGAGAAATGATGGGTATAGGGAAATACCCCCTGCTGCCATCCAGATTGAGTTATGGCACATCCTTGTGAACTACGGCAGCTTTGAAACAATATTGTAGGATCCTTTCTATAGGGAAAACCTTGTCTTTTTTAAGTACTTCTTGAGCCTTGGCAGTTAAATGCAATTCAGATTGTCTAAGAATGAATGTGGCCAGTTATTCTCCATTTTTGAGGCCCCTAATGCCATGAACTGCAAACAGATGATATTCCAATTAAACATCCCGGAAAGCCCAACTGTGAAAAGTGAAATCTCACCAGTGGCTGTGAGAAGATGAACTAAAAGTGTGGCAGGAGATGTTTTTGCATTTCAGTAGTCTGGTATTAGAGAATTTTTATGCTTTGAGGTCATATAATGTCAGGCTAGAGAAGCTGACTCTGGTCCTGGATGTGGGAAATCCATGTAGGGCTAGGTGTCTGGCTGTAGTACCATCCCAGTTTGTACATAGTAAGTATAGGTTCTCTGCACAGCTCCACTGCACAGTGAAGATGTGCATGCAGACATAGCAGTGGTTTTCCCAGGTACCTCTCAAAGACAACAATATTTGTGGGATAGGATGATCTGCAGACAAGTCTGTCTTTATTTGGGGGGAAAATGTAGCCACATTGTAGAGACTGGGTGTTAAAGGGAAATAATGCAGAGTTTGTGTTTCTGTCTAGCATGGAGACGAGAGTGGATATTCACTTGTATACACTTTTCTGCTTTACACGCTTCAGCTCCCAAAGGTGATCAGGTGATCTCAGTGTAACGGTAATACGGCACCATTGAAAAACCCACAAATTTAGGAAGAATTTCCCATTTCTCACTGTTTTTAAGTGAAGCATAGTGTTTTATCCCACCAGTTTTCTAACATTCCTTGTCTGGCTCCTTCCCAGGTGGGTAACTGGCCATTGGAGTCCCTGCTCTGCTACTTGTGAGAAAGGTGTCCAGCACAGGGAAGTGACTTGTGTTTATCAGTTGCAAAATGGCACCTACGTTAACACAAGAGACCTCTACTGCCTTGGCAACAAACCAACAACAGTACAAAGCTGTGAAGGACGGGACTGCCTTTCTATCTGGGAAGCATCAGAGTGGTCAAAGGTAGGAACTTGGTTCAAGAAAGGAGCCATACTGCACACAGCTGGCCCTAATCCAGCTAAATACTTAAAATTAAGCACATTCTCATGGTCAGCATACTCAGTGCCTCACAATATTGGGTCACTGGGTAGGACTGTCATTTGTTGAGATGATCAGTTTGGAACTGAGGTTTGTATTCCATACTGGATGAGTCATTAAGGTGGATTTTAAATACCATGCTATAATAACTATATCTTTCCATGTGAAAACTCTGACCAGCAAGGAAAAACATTTGACTGACCTGAGGCCAGAAGCGTAGTAACCCACCAGGGGTTCTGGCTCCATTTAAATGCAGTATGAAACAAATACCAGATTTATCAAGCATCTGCATGTTGCAGAGAATGTACAATCTTTGGGCCTTGGCCAACCTTCTTTTGTGTAATTCCAGGAACATGGAAAAGCTGGTTATACTTTGTATAAAAGGTGCATCTCCACATAGTTGCAGAGAGTTAAGAAATTATTCTCAGATATTATAAATGCACTTCAGATATAAATGGTGTGTGGTGTAGACAGCCTGCGTTTTGTTTAGCAACAGAGTAAACTGGGAGTATGCCTGCAGTTCACAACCAGGACTCAGCTAATACAGAGCAACTTTGTCTGCACCTTGTGAGCAACAGTCCTAATAGGATGTCCATGGTAGTTTTGATATTGTATCTGCTAGGCTCATGTGAATGATGAGAAGATCCTTTCACTCTTGGTGCAGTGCTTACAGCTCTACCAGTCTTATTCCAGACTGGTTGTGTTATGGGACACAGTAACAGTCATCGCTGTGAGAGGGATCTTTCCTTGTTATTCATCTCTATTTTGAAACAGTGAACTGCTGTTTAAAATATTTTCAAAGAGCTTTTGCAAAATATTATTGTTAGAAATGTGCTTAAATGTCACAGATACTCAGGATACAAGGGATCTTGCAGTGAGGAACAGTGTCTCTTAACAAACACAATGTGATTCCATTGTTCACCTTTTGAACAGGAAACCTTTGTTTAGCAAATGAGATGACAGTTAAGTGAGAGTAGTGTTTCCTTTCAGTAGGACGCTGTATCCACTCACTAATGCATGAGATTCATTTTCTTTCTGAGTTCTTTCGTTGCAAATGATGTGGAGAAACGCACCAAAGTTTTAATAATTTGTCTGATAGGTCTTTTGTGTGTTATAGAAATAACCCTTTCAGGTGATGCCCTCTCTATTTCTTATAGCTGAACCAGCTGAACTGTTTACAGCTGAAACTATTCTTATGGCGCAGTTCCCACCTGCTTTACATGAGGTCTTTTGTTAACAATCCCAGATACTTCTCTCTCCTTTTATGAAGCAGAGTAAGTCAAGTTACGTAAGACTTTTTCCAGAGTAGAAATCTTCCATATTTGTGACCATATAAATAATTTACAAATGCATAATATTTTTAGATAATTTTTCCAATAACTGGTTTACTTTGATAAATTTATTTACCTTTTCTCGTGTCTGTAATTACCCACTTGGGATTTTAAATTCATTCTTGTTCTGGCACATTTCTCTGTGCTATTATGTAGCAGAGTTGACTCCAGGACTCATTTGATGCTCTGCCAGTTCGAACACTTCTCATACCTAGGACTTTCTTCAGTGGTAATCACTTTAATCCTTAACATTTTAATCTGATGTTGTGGAGTAAATATCACAGTAGTGGTATCATTTTAGAAATTCATTTTCTCATGTATGTTTTTGAACTTTTTGGTTATACAACAAAAAACAGTTGACCACACTGATGTCTGGTCCCCAATCAAAAATGTGTGTTTTCAAAGCAAATTCCAATACAGTCTTCATTGTGGAAAAAATTAAGTTCCCCTTTTATTGCCAAGCACTTGAGATTGTTTTGGCCAAAGTACTGCTCAACCCATTTTTAATGACAAAAATAGAGACTGTCAGAAAAAGGTGAATGTTTCTAACTGTTAGGAAACTAGAGTGGAAAAAAATATGGATTTCCTTCAAATAAAGGAGCTGTATCTTAACTGTGAAGTTTTGTTGCTCCTTTACAAAACCTTGTGGGATTTGACCAAGTAATTTATTAATAAAATAAGACCTGATGATCTCAGCTGGACACTCAGGGACTGTACACATTATTAGTAGACTGTTCTGTTGTGGAATCTCTGTAAAATATATATGTTAAGAAATTCTTTATGAAGACAGAGGACTTGAAGAAAGAAAAAAACTCATAAAGAGAGTGATTTATATGTGACCACCAAAGATCTGTTGGAAACCATTTGCAAATACTGTTTTGTCTAGGAAAGTATATGCAGTATTAATCTGTGAATGACTTAAAAGCTTGTGGGAAGAACAAACAGTTGGTGTTTTTCCCAGACTTGCTTGTAAAACCCACCTAGAGGTTTCTCCTACTGTGAAAAATACTCCCACTTCAGTTTGATTTACTTTGAGTAAATTGGACCATTTGAGAGATTTTATACATTGTGCTTTGTAGTTTGAGATGAACGAGTGCAACCCTGAGGACTGAGGAAAATGATATATAATTTGGGAAAGTCTATACAACTTGGGGCAAATTCATGGCTTTAAGGTACCATTTAGGGAGCTCCAGCCTGGGATCTCTGGCAAGTCTTGCACTCTGAGGAGTCCAGCAAAGCAGTTTCTGGAATTCTGCAAAGACTGGAAGAATTCATCCCCATATCTAGCAGAACTATACAATTGTGCTTGTTACAAAGATGTTACATCCGTAAGGAGGTCACGCCATGAGCAGCGCATAGTAAATTAAGTGGAAGGTTTCCCAGATTTTCAAGAAGTCACTTTGTAGTGCTCTGAAGTATTTAAAGGCAAGTCTGTTTGCTTGCCAGCTCATAAACGCTTGTCATTCATGTCCTTAACAAGGCCAGCAGGTCAGAACTGCCTGGATTGTATTTTTAAGACGGTTAGACAGGCATGCTGAGATTTGTCCATTTGATGTAATTTATATCAAGCTGACGCTTGTTTCCAGCATAGACCCCCTGGATGGAGAAGGTTCTTGGAATATGTTCAAAAGACCTCACAGAATATCTCATATCTTCACTATTTATTCAGTGTCAAATCAACTGTCTTTTCCATGCTGGTCCCCTGAAGGGGAGAACTCGACATGCTAAAGGAGGTTAGTTTTTATCTCAGTTGGTACATATATCATTTTCCACCCACCTGTCCCCAGTGGCTCTTCAAGAAAATTTCTCACTCTTAACCACTGCAGTGGCATGAAAATGAAGAGCAGAGAGACTAGCTTGCTGGCCATGTTTGGAAGCTGATCACAGCGCTGTGGCTCACTCAGTAATGGCACTCCTGAGCTATCCCCTTTGTACATTTGAAGCTCTTTGGAACTAATATAGTGATGAGGTTATGGCAAAACAAAGAGGGAAGGTCATGTGTGTATTTATTTCACATGAGAACACGTGTGAGAACTGTGACTTTACCATGGTGTGTACAAGCTGTATTGCAGAAGTGTGATTGTAAGAGTGGTCTCATGCCACTGTGATTTAAAAATGCATTCATCACCATCATGTTACTCTCACGATACATCAGGGGATGTAGCAGTTCTGTGGTGTAAATCTCAGTGTGCCCTTTTTCAGTATGAATGATAAAAACTAGATTTAGTGGTTTTTTTAATCTGTAACACTAATTCAAGCAAAATGCCAGCTGATATTTTTCAAAGAAGGTTTATTTTCGGAATTGCCATTTTTCATAATTAAAATGTTTTGCAAGCAGATATCATGGTTTTCAAATTCCTCTTTTATGTTTGAAAGGGTCTTAGATTATCAGGGGGAAATCTTATGGGTTATCCATTGTCTTCTGCATTCATAAAACCAGCTTTTCATTTTAGCTGTGTTACCAAGATAAAAGTTATAATTTCTAGGCATCATGTAACAGAAAACAAATACCTGTTGTTTTGCAGTGCTCAGCAGACTGTGGCAAGGGAATTCAGAAAAGAACGGTGACATGCACAAATTCTCAAGGAAAATGTGATGCAGCCACCAGGCCAAGAGATGAGGAAGAGTGTGAGGATCACACAGGCTGTTATGAATGGAAAACAGGCGATTGGTCTAAGGTAACAGTGAACACTACATGGTATTTTCTTTCAAACTGCAAAGATGTTCAGCGTGCCGTGCTTCATGTGCTCTCTGTGTTAATTTGCAGTTTAAATATTTGGAAAGGAAGGGTTTAACTGGTTTTTGATTGGAGTTTTCACTGGGATTTAAATTTTCCCTTTATGCCATTTATAACCCAAACATTGCAACACAATCTTATGGATATGACCCAGCAAGTTTTAGAGAAGTGTATTCCAAACAGGATAGAAATGAGTATTAATTGACAGCTTAAGCACCCAAAGACAAGACCTACACAAGATTCCCACTACAGGTGGACTCTTGATGTCAAAAAGCTACTTTATAAACAATGCTGAAACTGCTTTCCATATTTCAAAAAGCAAATTCTGAACAGTTCTGGCTAGCAGATTGAATTCTACACAGAACATTTCATTAGCAGTATCTTCCAGGAGTGCAGGGAACTAAGGAGGTGTTCCATGCCCAGCCTGGATAAGCTAAAAAGAAAACAGCAGAAGGCTGGCTTCCTTGAGTGTATATACATGCTAAAAATTTGCACTTCTAGTTAGGAACCTAGTCACTGAGAAAAAGGGAAATCTCACAAGGGGGCTGTGGTGAGAGGTTTGTCTCACTCAAAGCATCAATACAAGTGATGAATCTGAAGGCTTGGGAGAACTGTTATTAAACTGAATACTACTGGTGGAAGCCCGGGGAAGCCCTAGCAGACTCGCGCAGAAACAGAGGGTAACTAATTGAAAGCACTCACAGCTGAGTTCTGTTCCTCACTCACAGCTGAGTTCTGTTCCTCTGCCTCACACAGGTCCTGCATGGCAGAGTCTGACAGTACACTGTTCTATTACCACAGATGCAAGGCTAGAGCTATGCAGCTGAATTTCATGCTATTCTGAGACCTGCAGAGCATAGTCTAGTCCTAGACTTACTCCAACCACCTGAAATGAAAGTCATTAATATAAAGGCAGAGCCAAAACCATCAGTCCCTTCCTCAGGACTGGATTTTACCTTCACTTAGGCCTGTCTGAACTTAGTTTCTCCAGTGACATCAGTGGAATTAATTCCCGAATGCAGTGGATTAACCCAGAGAAGAGTCTGCCCTGTATTTGCATTCTGATCTTAAAGCAACAGGTAATTTTGCTTGGGAAGGAGACCTGGCAGTGTGAGAAACTCAGCCTTTGCTGGTGTCATTCATAAAGCATCCTTTACATTACTGACTTCATGTTTGCATAAAGAACTAAAATTTCCCAGGAATATTGTATTCCAGTTTGGTTTTATCTTATCTTTGTAACTGTACTGTTCTTTAAACAAAAAGTCTACTTTGTGTTCTGGAATGTACGGCATGTGCAGAAACCACTGGGATACAGTAGTTGCATTTTGCTTTCCAAAAACCCAAACTCCAGCGAGGAAAATCCAGTGAAATAGAGGCCCATGATGGGCAAGTTGGCATATCTGCAATTGCATTTTTTTTACATTGTTATTAGGAATTACAGATATTTATAGATATACTCTGTCACAGAGACGTGAATTTAATGGTGTCAGTGCTGGAGAATGCATTAAGAACCTGCCACATACAAAAGGTCTGTATGTATGCTGCGCCAGGAATTTGTATTGCAGAATGTTTAGAGTATTGAACATTATTTTATTCATAACCTGGCACACAGAGTCCATGCAAGCTGGCCAAAACAAACAGTTCTCCTGTGTTAACAGGTGAAATAACATTATTTATTTATTTGTGGAATTTTAAAACATTTTGGCATGCAGATTGACCCGGATTCTCTTTATAGGGAGGAATATGAAATAACTGTGTATTCACTGATTACATGGATTGAAAGTTCAGTATTGTATGAAAGGTTCCAATCCGATAAAGATGCTGGCTCACTGCTAGAAAGGCTGCAATCATACATTGGTCACAGTAAATAGAGGTGTTGATGGTTGTGTTGTCTGCATCTGAGCGGGACAGGATCAGTGCAAAATCACCTGTTATTTGCAGTTCTTAACTCAGGATCAGGATCCTCCCTGTGCAGAAGGGCACAAAAGCTTATGTATCTGCTGCATATGTGGCCTGCTTCTGTCTGCAGAGAGCTTGTGCCAACTCTCTGCTTCCCAGGAATTTCACCCTGTGTGAGTCCAGCAGGATGTTCTTGGACTTAGATTTGGTTTATAATGAGCATTTCAAATTCTAGACATATTGGTTAATTCTGACTGGACACTTAGATCACACAATTAGATTCTTATTCTCTGACTAGAGGGGTAAACAAAAGGCACCACTGGATTGCTAGGAAAGGGTATGGGTAGATACAATTCTTTGAAGAAAATGTATTGTCCCAGAAACCCAGATAGCTTAAATGTTTGGTGTGGAATTCAGTTCTTCACAAATCCTGAGGAAAGGATTTTCATCATGAGGATCCAGAAGCTTTAATGCAGGGCTCAAACTTAGGGGAAGAGCCTTTAGAGCTATCAGCAGCTCCTCTTTGGTCTTGTCCAGCTTTAAAGAGTTCCTGCTTTAAGGAGAAACACAAAGTCTGCGGCAGTTAGATTATAGTGAACTCTTTAAAATTCATACTCCCAGGGTAAAATTCCATTGTAAAACATTTGTTGCCAGTGCTGTAAAAATCACTGTGAGAGAGCTTTGTGCTGACTAAGATGGAAACTTTTTCCTATTAATACAAATTGATCTCAGAACAAGCAACAACTTTTTGCAATTAATGCATCGTGCATTTGTTACTTATTGTTAAGAATCATCAAGGAAGCAAGATTTAACTAACAGTAGTAATTACCACAGATTAAAATAAGGGGCTTTGATGCTTTATCTGCAAACAGCTTGCATGGTGACTTGGCCTCCAATCCTTCAGTTCCTAAACCAAGATCATTTGAAGATACCAGGAAATCATGTAATAAAGAGGCAAAACCTCATTTAAAAAGTTAAGTCCAGAAACAACTTGTAAATAGAAAAGGCTATTTGGGTGGTAATGGCGGACTGTTATTTTTATATTATTAGTAGTAGTATTTATAGAACACATGGACTCTGTGCATGAGAAGACACACCACTTCCCTAAGGAGCTCCCAGCCCTATATAAGTAACTCACCTCGCATCTGACAGCGATGGACATGGTTATCCTATGTAAAATCTTAGATCCTGTTGCATTCAGAAGGTGCAAGAGTGGGCAGCAGTAAAAGCTCCAAATCTATGCCAGACAAGCTGTGGTTTTATGTTCTCAGACCCTGGATCCACTTCTGTGTAGAAGAGGTGAGGGCTGGTGGCATGGCCATGCTGATCTTTAACCTGCGCCTACCAGCCAAAACCTGGCCTTGGTAACGGCTCTGCAGCAATGCCTGTCCATGCTCTGAAGAAGAGGAATTTTATTCCATTTTCTGTTACGTTTATTTGCAGGTGGTCCTTACTGCATATTATAGCTGTGGAAAGCACTTGGAGCTAATGGAGCAGAGTTAGCAAGCAGTCTTGGCTGTGATGTTTGTGTATTCCCAATGTATCGGCAGCGTATTTCAAGTGTTGCATGAGGAACTGATATATCTAGTTCTCTGTGCAAACACATAGGGCCAGGTCTGTAATGTTATTTTAAACGTCTTTGAAGCTACCTTTTTTAGCCCAGTGCTTGAGATTAACAGACCGTCTACCGTAATTCTAAACACAGAGTATTGTTCTGTTACTGGTAGCCATGTGTAACCTCTGTTACCACTGCTGTTAAACTTGCAACTTCTCTGCACTACTTTAATGTCTCTTTTAAACCCCTTATCTCAAAGGGATATGATTATTATTTTTAGTGTTTAACAGAAATGCAGAAATGATATTACAAGTTATATAACTAAACTGTTCCTGGCCCGAGAGTCTTCAAACCTAGTAGAAAGATAGATTGCACAGAGAGACACCCACAGAAGGTGTTAACCTGAAATATTTTTTTTTATTGTTGCCTGGATTCTTCAGCATTGCAATTCATTATATCATCCTTTTTTATATATGATGGAATATACAAACGGGAATCCAAGCCATCTCCCATTCAATCGTTTCTTCCAAAAGGAAGTTCCACATCCAGTTTGCATTCAGTTAAAGAAACAAACATCTCATACACTCTTTCTACTTTGAAATAGTTCCTCCTTGTTTGAAATCTGAGCTGTTAGAAGTTCTAGCACTGGAAACATTTCTACATTTTTGCTGTAGTTGTGCTAGTCGAAAGAACAAACGCAAGTTGCTCAGTTTCTCGACACTTGCCTCAGACTCCTAGGCTGCTCAAAATAGGCTTCTTTAGCAAGACAGTAGTTCATTCTTTTGTGATGAATCATGTTTTGCTGACAAACGTTATGTCAAGAATTACATTCTTGTGAAGAACACAAGCTAGTGAACAGAATGTGTCTTCATGTATGTGGCTGCCCGAGTCTGTGCCATGCGCCTGCTCTAGGCTGCGCGCAAAAGCGTCAGCCGCGGGACTCCGGCTGTGCGTTGAAGCCTGCCGTGACTCAGGCAGTTGAAAACGTGTGTCCCAAACGCTGTAGGGGTGCACTGCTGGCCTGCTGCAGGGCCATGGAGGCTTGGTGTATTGGCTGGCTATGGTGATGATGAAGATCAGTTGTGCTTGAAGGTGAACAGCACGGGGTACTGCTTCTTAGCTACCCGAGGCTATCCCTGTGTCCCAGCTCTCTCCCCTTCTGCTCTAGTAATAATGTAGCAGGGAAAGCACTCAGGTGCAAACGTACAGGCCAAGGCTGTATTTTTTGAGTTCCTTCTCTCCAGTTGGCTTTTGGACTCTTTTAGGGTATAACTGAAGAGGCAAGAGTATACACCAGGAGTAATTGTCCACAAGATTTTTATGGAGTTTTTTTTAATTTCCAGTTTTACTTAATTGTTTCACTATTTTATATGCCTCGACATACTCTATTTCTGTCCTGTGACTGAAGTATTGTATTTCGAGCCAATAGCACAGAATGGTTCAGGGTTCCCAGTTTCATTTTTTTCACTATTCCCCTTTTAACTGGTCTTATATCAAGGAAGGTAGAATTACAAGCAAGATATACTAGCTCCATCGTTCATTAGAGCTGACTTTCACAAGGGTGCATTTTCAGCTTTGTGGCTGAACTTTAAACATGCAATTTCTGTCCCTCAGGCAACAATTTAGCTCATTAACCTATTATATTACATAGCCCAATGAAAAGATTTTTAGAAGAAGAAAGATACATAGAAGCCTTGTAATATATTGGCTTTGCCATATTTTTTCTTTGCTGTTACAGTAGATGCTCTGTAAATACTAAGGCCTGTATTAATCTCAGATAACCCAATGTAAATCCAGGGTAACTGTCTTTCATTCTTCCCTACAACCCATTGGCCACAAGCCAAGGATCTCACTCAGCACACTGGGTCAGATATCAGTCTCTCTTACGTTAGTGTAAATCCAGATTAATTCAGCCACTTAAGTTAATGCAGGCTTATGCCAATGCCGTGCAGATCAGAACCTGACCTGCCAGACTGTGCAAGATCTTTGGGTCTTGTGTTCGAACCATCACAGATTCATGCTCTCAGGTGAAAACAGGAGAAATCTTTTTCTACTACTTTATATCTCATATAACCACCTGGTACAACTTTCACTGGATTCAGAAAGATTGTACAGTCCAGAAACTGGAAAGCACGAGTAAGGATCAGCTTGGCAAAGTGTGATGTTAAACAATATTCTTGTTGCCAAATAGTGTCAGTAGTGATAAAGCACATCTGAAAAATTACCTATAGCCACCTGCCTTCCCTGGACATCAATAGTTGCCAATTTCTTTACAGTATTTTGCTCAGCCTATGAAATGCTGGCTATGGGTTCTCATCCCAGGAGAATATTAACAATAGGGAGGAAAAAAATCTAATTTCCTATAAGAAAAATACTGGTTTTGTGCCAGACATTGAGGTGTTTCATACTGAGGATCAACAGTCATTCATCACAATGGGTGGTAACGAGGATTTTGTAATTGCAAATTAATTGTTTTGGCAGGATTAGAGTAGACTCTATTCTCTAAGAGATAAAACTCCTAACCTTGCAGTACACCAAAAAACATGTTGGGGTTGTTTTTTGGGGTTTTTTTTCAGTTTTGTTTTTTTTTGTTTGTTTGTTTTTTTAAATACTCTACAATGTTCCAGTGCCAGGAAGGCATGTTTTCCAAGTTCCAAATGTTTGGGAACATCAACAAAATCCTCTACACGCCTCACATTTAATGATTAATTCACATTACATGATAAGAAGAGAAAATCAAGGACAGCTGTGGTTTGAGAGGTATATTCAAAGCTGTTGTAAATATAGAAGCAAACTGTCCTTTGTTCTAACATTCATTACAAATTCATGGCTTGACCCGCCATCTGTTTACGATAAACTATGGACAACTTGTTAATTCTTCGTAAAGGTCATAACGAAGTTCATCTTCTTCTACCTTGGAGAAAATAACTTTTCTTGTTGAATTGAGAGAAAACTCCCCAGAAGGGATGGTCGCTTAAAACTGCAGTTGCACATCACAGCTGACAGACCCTTTCCGGCTGCTTACTCACTTTGGCTCAGCAAACAACTTCGTGATTTATGGCTGCTTATGTGCATTCAGCACTATAGCTAGAAACTGATTGTTGGAAGATTGTCTACAGGCCTCACTGATGCAAATCAGTTGTTCTCCAGAAGGTGATAGAGCTGGATTTGACAGGAGAAGACCCAACAAGCTTTAGTGTTCAAACCCTCTGCTTCTCTCGTCCTAGGCATGGCCAGGAGCCAGAGCATCAGAGTGTCCTAAACCTAACTACTGACCCTATGGACTGCTCTAAGTTGTACTGTTAGTTGTGGTTCCCCATGGTTTGCTCCTCTGGCATGTGATCACTGAGGTGCAAACCACAGCCTTTCTTGCCAACAGCTAATCTCAAAATACCTCTCACACCAGAGGATGAGAACAAATGGACCAAAACTGGTTATATCAGCCAGGTATAGTCCTCAATTTGGGAAATTTGTTGCCAGTATCTTAGTAAAAATTTCATGCAACCCTTTAGAAAGTAAGATGGAAAGCCATGGCTCTGCATTCTGAAGTAGAATGGTATACTTTTGAGTTGTGATGGGCTAAAACCATCACCTTTAGTCTAACCTCCATTGACGAAATGCATGGAATAAAACAGATTTCTGTGTGAGAGAAAGCTAGTGTTTGTTTTACAAAGCAGAAATCACTCCTCTCTTCTGCTGCAGTGAACTCAATTTTGTTTATAATACTATAGGCCAAATCACTGACCGACCAAAATCAATGGCCAACTCCCAATGACTTCAGTGAGTTAAGGATCTCAGCATAAAACAAAGAATTCTGGCACATGGCTTGCAGTTTACCTATGACAGAGCTCCAAGACTATTGGTTATTTTTTTGTCATCTTCACTGTCAGTGCAGGGCATGCTGGAGTTTTCTCTGTTCCTTTTCTGATCTTATTCCACAAACTTAGGTACAAGAGAAATGAACCATCCAGAATAAGGGCTCTGACAAAAAGACTTGGATCACTGAAGTAAAAACCTCAGAAGGGGAGACACCTCCATGTTCCTGCTGCCATTTCACAAATCTGTCACTTTGGGCTGCTTAAAGCCCAGCCCAAGGCCCTTCTACTGCCTTGTACCACCAAGTAGAACTGATTGCTTTGTTGTGGGCAAACTTAGAAATAGAGTTTTCATACCTCCAGTGGAAATATGCATTTTAGGAAAGAAAAGAAAGTTCATATGAGTTCAGCTCCTATCAACTACAGACTTCTGTACGGTCATGGGTCCATCACTTAATTGAATTCACATGACTGAATCCTAGCCATCTGACAGGTAGGTGCCTTGTTTGAGACAGATAGTTGTTAAGCTCCATTTACATTCATTGTAAGACAGGCGGCTCCAAGTAGTAGTTTTATCTCCTTTCTTTAGTAAAGGCTGAATTGCCCTTTGAAGTGGCGACCTCTCTCTGCTGACTGCAAAGAGAACCTAAACAGGCCTAATTCAGTAAGATGAATCCAATTCCTTTTGCTCTTTCATTCTTTGTCCCCACATCTGTGAAATGTCTTCAGTTACGGTCAGAGTTGTAAATGTTGTATAACGGCACTAAAACAAGGTTGAGCCGCTATCTAGACTTGTGCTGCCAGCCCCAGTCGATGCAGCTGTAGTTGGAAACCTAGGCATGGAAAGTGAAGAGATGCTGACTACAATGCTGGCTGGCCATGTCATTCCCCTGGGGAATGTAAGCTACAGAAACCAAGTCCTGCTCATGCCTTTAAGGCAATGACTCCTCCTTGTTTGCACAACAATTTTCACAGCTCATCTCTGCTGGAGTTTCTGGGAACATCCCTAGTACAAATTATTTTGATGGTTCCTTAGTAAGGGAGAATGTACTGCAAAAAGACCATATTCATCAGTGTTTTGTTTGAAGTGGAGTACATTCTGTAACAGTGTTACTGCCTCATGTTCCAATACAGCCTCCAGTGATTCTATTAATTGGAGAATAACTTTTTCTTTTTGGTATTTTTTAATTTAAAAGCCTAGTTCATTAAGTGTGGGGTTTTTTTTTTGATGGAGAAATAAAACCTCCCACCAAGATCAGTGGATTGGAAATGGAATTCCATCATGACTATTTTACTCTCTTTTTTAAATGTGAAAAAGAAGAAAGCATGAAAGACAAGCCTGTTCAAATATTGGCATTCATTTTCTCTGAGTTAATCTGAGATGTTACAGTGTCTAGGATCATGTTTTACAAAATATGAAGAGTAGCTAATTCACCATTTAACGTTTCTACTACTCATCTGAAGAGGTTTTTGCCCCTTGAATCCTTACAACATGCAGTATGTATCACTAGCAGAGACTGCTCTAATTTTGCAGTCTTTCCAATAGCCTTTTGAGATTTATAATGACTACTGAGGTGTTAAGGTGACAATTTTCCAGAACAATTAGTATCAGCCTGCTGGTGATCCCTTGTTTGACTGTGCAAAGAGATGAAATGCAGTGTTAGTTCATCATCATACATTTCAAAGTTGAGTAGCTCCCTGTCTAGAGAATGCTGAGGCAGAACTGAGATGACAGAGATGAGCAGTCTCTTGCTGAAGTTCAGTAATCCCAATGGAGTCCTGAGTTTAATTACTTTTAAAAATAAATTTCATTTAGGTAGCATTGATCATTAACTGACTAATAACTAAAATACGTGTTCTGTGGAGCTTCAGTTCCCAAGATATTCTTTCAGACTAACATCTGCGACAGGAGTCAGTATCACTTCCTTCCAGTTTTTTGAGTGGAATAAGCTATGGAATATTTCCACATTGTACCTGCCACAGGTCAAAATATTGCACACGTCCTATAGGTGGCATAGGGTGCTAGAATATGGCACCCTACAGGCAATACTTTATCGTTTCACATCTCTGCTTGATCCTGTTCTTGAAATCCAGTTTGAAAACTTGTGAGAAGTAAATTCTGCCTGATTGGTATAATGAATTAAATGACATTTTCTTATTAGCACCCACCTGGGCTGCATTGCAAAAGTACTTAGGGGCACTGTCACCACCCAGAATGTCATGCATTCAGCTCTTAATCTCTGAACTCTCTATACACAATGGAACTTTTCAGAACAGCAAAGTCAAGCTTAATTATGCAGTGAGATGTGCTGGCTATACTGGTCAGGTCTTGTTCCTTAGGGTCATGCAGCTAGAAAGCACAGCTGTAGGCAGTTCGCAAAGATTGCTTCTCTTTTTTCCTTCTAAGACACCGTCACATCAGCCATGAGCGTTTTCTGCTATAATTTATTATTTCTTCCCATACTGAGTCAGAAGGGTATGCATTTTTTTCTTGGCTAAATTAAACAAATCAGTCATTTCACAAAAGTTTCCAAATGAAAGGTTGTTGTAAGCAAGACCAGATATGTTCTTTTCACAGATCTAGGGTTCAGAAAGAAGAAAAAAGAAAAAAAAAAAGTAAAGAACAAGGAAGCTTGAAAAACAGCTTACAGTTTGCTTTGGGCTACTTAGATCTTATCAGTGAAAAGACAAAAATTTCTTTCTTTAGCATGATGCCATGGTGAAAGTTGACCCGGTGTTTATGAAAGCATATTGCATGCTGCTTTTCAGCTAGAACTATAGGGTTTAGATTAGTGATACTCATAAAAAGCCTGATGTTAAGCTGTATGGAGCACTGACTTTCAGAGCACACACATACGTACTATTAAGGTCTCAGGAAAGCAGCTATTACAGGACATTTGTCGTTCATCTCAGATGCCATGTTAGAATGGCAGAACTTGTCTTGCTTTCTTTCTGACTTTCATAGAGACAGAAACTAAGACCCCCAGGGGGAAAAACACTCTACTCTATCCTAACGCCTTGAAATACTTGAACTCTGAAGTCAGTAAAACATGACTCTGTCTCTGAATATTGGAGCTTTAGCCATAGTGTTATCCTTGGCTTCAGCAACTTTCAGCAAATTGGGGACAAACCAGTATCTTTAAACATCAGATGACTGCAGGCTGATGAATAAAGAAAAAAAACATCTTGCCTTCAGCTTAGTTATGACAGTCATATTGAACTATATCTCCTTCCAACAGATCAGCCTTCTAAATGTTGGAGTACATTCAGGATTGGCTGAAGGGATGCTATGACCTTCTGCTGGAAAAAGCAAGTCTCTTACAAAAGAGACTAACATCTCTTAGAGGTTAGGAAAATGACATTTTTAAAGATGATGCATGGTCTGAATGCATCCCTGCCTAGCCAGCAGCCCTCAGCTAAGGCATAAGCAGTGCTTCATTACCCCATTCAGTCCTGAACAAGATGGATTTACCACCTGTAGTGGTAAATCTGTACCTTTTCCTGTCCCCATTAAGCCTCAACACAGGGATTCTTTGGACTCTCTCTCTTATGCATTCCTGCAGCTGCCCAACGGCAGCGCTGCCCTGGCTTCATTTATTTTCATTCCTTTTCTCTTTCTCTGGCTATCTTTTGTAGATCAGGAGTTGATGAAGTCCCTGACAGATCTCAGCACTTACTGTAAATTCACTCTGTTTTAATACCTAATATTTTCCCGAGGCGCTTGCTTTCAAAGCAATTAGACATCTGTCAGCACCTTTGGTAGATTTCAAGCTTCATATCAGTATCCTAAGGTGGAAATAGCATTCCAGTTGAAAAATCATAGCTTGGTCTTAAGGTTGGAGTTTTTCGGTGAGTAAATCTTCTTTAAGCTGATGAATGCAGCTGCTGCCTTGACAATTTGTGTGTTTATTTCCTTCTGGATGTCCCCACTGGCTTGCATGTTACTGCCAAATGAATTTTGGAGGCATTTTTATATTTCTTTTGCCTTCTCAAGCAGTGTTTGAACTGGGAGTTACAAGGGCTCTCATTAGGTTCACTTTTTGTAACTGTTCATTAACCCCCTCTTTTTTACAGTGCTGAACAATCCTTTGGTCTTTGCATGTGGGTGGATTTCCAATTTACAATGGCTATATTGTCAGTTTAGTGCATTATGGTTAAACTACATGAATTTTGCGTATGCATTTTTCTCATAGTGATATCACTGGCAATGCCTGGTGCAAGGAAAAACCACTTCTTTGTTTGACACCAGTGTCTCTATTCAACCACTTGTCTGAGTCCCAAGCTTCCCAGAGTAAGCAAGTTGCTTGTGGGTTTTCTCTCAATCCTTGCATAGCAGCTCAGGTGCCAGACAGAGGTCCACGCAGCTCCGAACCACGTTCCAAAACTGGTCCTCCACATTCACAGATCTCTTTACTCCATCATGGCATCAAAACATACGTGTTTCTTGAGAGTTACACCAATGCTTGTAAAGGCTTTTCCAATTTTCAGAGTACGTTTGTTAATAGCAGTGTAAGATCTCTGTATTTGCCCAAATGTCCAGTATTCATCAACGGCATTTTACATATGATCAGCGCAGCTTCACTGTGCAGCACTGGAGCCTCCCAGCGTTCCGCGCAGTGGAACTGTACCAGCTCTACAGAATCTGGATCAGGTGCTGGGCTGTAACGGTACTTTTGCCCCTGCATCCCAGGCCACGCTCTGCCATAAGAGATGCACTCTCTGGCAGCTGTTGGCTGCCTGGAAGTTCCTCGGCTTGCAAGAAGGCCACAGCACCTTTCCTTACTCAAACTCCTCATAACCTGTGTTCAAGCCTGAGGGTCCTGTTTCAGAGGGCACAGAGTGAATCTAGTCCTGAAAATTGTTCTGTGGATATGCTTACTTGTTCCATAAATATTTGGGAACAGAGAGACTGTAGCAATGCATTTAGCTGTCCAGAGTAGGAGGGAAGGTATTTATGGGAATTTGCTGTTCAGTTGGAGTTTGATTTTTACACCTCTTTTAATGATGTCCTCTCTTCATAGTGCAACATGAGTAACAATTCCCCCTTTGTATGTATTTTGTATCTTTTCCTATTTCCTATCGAAATTCCTAGGAAAGAGACTATCCAAGTACAGAGTTGAAAATTTCATCTTAAAATAAGCCAGATGTCCAACCTTCCTTTAGCTGCCAAGCCCAAAAGAGTTCAAGAAAGATGTTAAAATCTGTCTTCCTGGCTGTGAAAAACTAATTGCATAGCATAGGTGATGATCCCAGTCTCCCAGGAGAAGGAATAAAACTGCTTCGGGCAAAAACTCTGCTGTTATTTGTCTAAGGATTAGAGTTGGCAGTGTCTGTGGAAAAAGTTTCTTTGCTTGCCCTCCTTGCTGGTTAACAAATGCAGAGGCAGGAACACAGACAAAGTTAGGTGAGTGTTTGTATATTGGTATCTGAAAACCTTATTCACTTTATGAGAATTTTTTTTTTCCCCTCTGTTAAGAGAATTTATAAGCACAGGGCTTCTAAAAGCCAGAGGCAGAGGTTTCAGACTCACTATATTACAATCACATGAAGGAACCCCATGGCCTGAATGGGTTATTTTATGCCTATGTGATAACATCTATCTGTAAAATGGATGTACAATTCACTCCCCTTGCAAAGAGTTTTGTGAGGATTCAGCACTCTAAAGACTAAAAGTGCCATTGAAATCCTGAGGCTTAGAGGTTGCATGTGACTAGTGAAGTGGAAGGGCCTAATAGTTGCATTTATCAGGATAAAAATTGTTAACTTTAAACCCAAATGCAATGGCCATGCCTGACTGGCTTCCAGACTGGTAGAAGTCACTGAGGACACACAGTGCTGGGGAAGAGCAGAGGGACACCCAAGACTAACGGAATGCCTACATCTCACTGCAGAAACTCAGACTATGAAGGGGGTTTAAATAAGGGACTTTTACTTACTTTAACAATTGCTTTTTGGAATAGCTCACTGTAGGCCATACAAGGGAAGGGCTCATTCAGCATAGTTCTAAATACCATAACCATTGTTGAGGTATTAATAGACAGTGACAAAGTTTTGATGTAGAGACAACATCTGAAAATCTAAGTGCAAAAAATCTGTCATCAACTAGTGTGTTGACCCTAAATTGAAATAAGAAGGACAGAAAGCAAAAAAACTAATTATTTATTTAAGAAAAAAGAAGTTCCAAAATACATGTAAAATTTTAATATTGCACAACTGCTACCTTCAGAGTACATTAATCAGGTCTGGAGAGGGCTGCATAGCTGGAAACACAGAGGTAAACTGCACACCAGGATCGCTTAGTGGCGAAGTCCGGAAGGAATCTGAGCCAGAGATTGTTCTGAATGGAGAAGTTCAGTCCTAGAGAAAGGCACTGGGAGAAAGAATAGGAATAAAGAGCAGGTGGAATATAGGGGGAAAATTAGGAGAAAAGCAAATGCAAATTTGGTGAGTATACCAAATACAAGAAACCTGTTTGATAAATCATCATTAATGTGAGTGACTAAAGAAGAAAATTAGATAAAGTGTCTTTGTTATTTTTGACAACAGGGTTCACTGATTGTACAACTTCTCCTACCCAGAAATAGAGTTCACACTGTGCAAATGTATTTCTGCACTGGGTTGTCTGAAGCAGCTCTTTTACATGGTCCTGTTAATCCGAGGCCATTTTTTATCAGGCCTTTCAGTGATTCACACAGGAAGGAAAAGGTCCCTGTGCTCCAGCCCAGAAGAAATCTATACTTCTTGTATCAGATGATCTTTGAGAAGCAGCAGGTTTTTTTTGTGATACATCCAGAACAAAATGACCACAGCTTTGCTGTGCTCTCCTAGAGATGGGAGAGGTGAAGGCTATGTGCATCCATGAGTTCTTTCGCCCTTGAGTCCTAGTCTTATAAGCATCCGCACTGCATACACATCCTTCATACTTGAACTTCAGTCCAGTCTCAGCGGTGCTCATCTTTTGAGCCTCTTCAGTGTTTGGCATGCCATTTTTAAGAAGTACCACTCTGAGACAATAGTGTTTTTCAGGGAGAGAGCTCCGCTGCCCTGATTTTGTTCAGAAACAGCTGAGGACAGAAAACATGATCTTTTTTTACATCATCTTAATTATATCTCCTGAGTTTTCCTCCACCTCCTCCTCTCCCCACACACAGCTTGTGTGTGGCTTTAGCAGAAATAGGAATCTTACCAAAGTCCTGCAACCCATTGTTTCTTTATTTTAAATACAAGGTTCTTTTATTAACTCCAGCTGGTGCACCTCAGTGTGCTCACTGTGTTTGCTTTATTAAAATTGAACAGCGTGCAAGTAGGACATTGTAAATCACAAGCGACTGGGCCAGGGGAAGAGGGAGGGAGAGGTAGGGACTCCAACTGTATGACAACAAAGAGAGCATATAAACAGGCTGGGCCTCCTGGCTAATAGAAGCCAAAACTCATGGAGTGCAATTTGCAATTGCTCCCAGGAGGACAGACAAGTGCCAGACGGTTAGCAAGGATAGATGAGAGTGAATACTTGAATACCTCAATGTGTTCTCCTGTATCCTGGAACAGAGCTTCTCTAGAGGTCTGGGCATACAGTAGGAGCTGCCTGCCTCTGCTGTAATCCTTGGGTTTATCTTATATCAGTGCCTGGCAGTGGTCATCTTGTCTGTGGTGGAAGCCTTGTTAGACCATCCAAGTCTTGAAGAGAGCATTTAAACCAAGGCAACCAGTACCACTGGGTCCCTCGTGGAGAGGGAGGCGGAAGCTGCTAGTCCATAATTGAGGTATACGTTTTCCAGCTTTGCCTCTTTGTGGCTGATGGAGGGAATTGCATCTCTGCCTGCTTGAACCCTGTGGGCATCCACAGGGACAGTCAGTGTAGGTTTACTGAGGGCAAGTCCAGATAGAAAGACAACAGCTTCCTTCCCTGTGCCTGGACAGTTCCTCTGCTCACGGCACTCCCTGAAGCTGCAAAATCATCATGGACAAATGCAACAGCCATATGAAGGGTCCCTGGCTGTCATGATGCCCCTGTTGCTGACTCCTCAGCACCATAGTGAGCTTCCAGTCTGCTGCACACTTCGGCTGTAGCAGTAAATTTTGTGGTGTATGTGTGTATGTGATTTTGAAGCTGCTCTGCTTGGACTGTGTCTCAGTGCCTTCTCTCCTCCAGTGCTCCTCAACCTGTGGGAAGGGCCTTCAGTCACGCGTGGTCCAGTGTATGCACAAAGTCACCGGGCGCCACGGCAATGAGTGCCCGGTCCTGTCCAAGCCAGCAGCCTACAGGCAGTGCCACCAAGAGGTCTGCAATGAGAAGATAAACGTCAACACAATTACCTCGCCCAGACTTGGTGAGTGAGGGGTGTTGGGGGAGGATGCCACCTGCGAAGGATCAGACAAAGCCCAGGGTTCCAGTGTGCCCAGTCTGATAAAAGTGGGGCTTCAGAGGATTGCCCAAGGCCAGAAATTAGGAGAGGGCCCCCCAGTCAGACTTTAGACTAAAGGTCTAGTGTGGATAAGGTCCTCTTTTATCCATCAATCCCTGCCTCAGACTTTGCCCAAGCTGGAGTGCTCAGCAGTGGATAGACCTGGGAGACCAACAGGAGCACACAAATGGTGAGTGGGTGATTGATTGATTGATCAATCGATCACAGAGGTGAGGGAGCTGACAGGCATATCTTTCTCTGTCACAAACACCTTCACACCCTGCTTTCACTGTGGTGCATATAAAGTATCATGATTTATTCATCCATGCCCCAAGAAAAGTACATGACCTTGACAAATAGAGCATCACTGTTTTTTCTTTCCTTTTCACTGGCTGCCACAAGAATGTGGTTTGATGAATTAATTCGCCCAGGGAGGCGAGAGAGCATCCAGCCTCTTTCTGTGAACCCTTTGATTTTCTGTCACTGTTCTTCTCCTTCACCCTCCCTGCATCCCCTGTGTACCTGGCTGAGATGAGAATATGGTGATAAGCCATCTATTGACCAAAACACCCTAACACTGTATTGAATAAATGGCTCCAGTTAAGAATGCTTCTGTTAATACAAAATTGTGGGAATCCATGACTTTCCACATCATATTTCCTCAGTTTATAAGGGGATAAAAATATGTTTTTCCAAACTTCAGCCTTGTATGTTCAGCCACAGCTCCAAGAACCAAGCTAGTTTCTTTACATTTCACACTTCATCACCAGTAAGATGAAGCTAAACTAAGCCATCAGCTACACTGACACAGCCTCATCGGTGCCTCCCATTACTTTTCAGTACAAGAGACTGGGTTGTAAACAATGCTGCTAAGAGCTTAGCAGAAAGCACAGCCTCCACCCTCTCAACAGAGCCAGTCTTGTAGGCTATGAAGCCTCTAATACACATGAAAAGGCAGATCCTAAGTAATAGAGAACCATTTTCTAATAGCACTGTTCAATATTAAATAACACTTAAACTAGGACTGGACTTGAAGCTTCTGAACTGAAGTTTGTTTCCCAAAAGCTTAACAGATGTTTAAAAAAATATGGGAAATTTTATTCTTGCAAATACAGTCATACAGAGGAGCTAAAACTCTTGTTTAAGAACATATGAGAGTACTTCCCAGATATTTTAGCACTAAGAGCATAGTGAAAGGAAAACATTTCATTTGAGAAGTAAGCCCTTGATACACTGATGAGACAAGAAATCCATCCTAATTCACATTTTAGGACAAAGCAATAAAAAGCTCACGTGTTTAGAAGACTGAGGAGGCTCAAGTCCCTGCTGAAAGTAATCTGCAAGTAATTTGGGATGCTTTTGTTTCTAAACTGGGCTTGGAATCACCAGGGCCAGAAACAATGATATTTGATATTAGCAGAAAGATATATCATTGAGTGTGTTGCTCTTCCTGCTTATAAACAAATTCTCATTGGGTTATCCTTAAACAAAATTTTCTGGTTTCTGCAATGGAAACATCACCAAAAAAAATCACACAGAAAAAAAATCCAGTAGTCTACAAAACCCATTCTGCCTTGTCCCCACTCCAGAATGTCCCATTTTTCGTCCCAGGTAACATTTTCAGAAGTATGTAAGTGTGGGGTTCATCTCCCCTGACTCTTACATCTGTGTCCAGTGTCCCTCAGTGAAGACACATTCAGAGGGGGTTTGTTCTGTCCCTCAGGCGCCTCGCCCATGTTGCTTCCTCCACATGCTTCCTGTCTTACTTCACAACCTATGAGGAACCTTGGACCTCTCAAATATTAGAGTCCTAGCCATGTTTGTGGCTCAGTGTCTTTCTATTCTATAAAGTTTCTCATCTCAGGTCTATCTCAGTTGTTATTCAACTGCACCACATTTTTGGAACACTGTGCCTGGTTGGAACCTTAGCTAGTGGGCAGTGCTGCAGGTCTAACCCCCTCAAAAACCCCACTGCTGGCAGACTCAGAAATAGCTCTACTTTCCCCCTTTTAGGATGGTCACTTCAACTCAATTTTTTTTCCTTACAATCATTTTTTTTTCAAATTGGCTTCACGTTCCTTTTTTTTCTGGAACAGTGCAACTTCATTTCATCAGATGCTATCAAACTTTTGCTTCTTGTCCAACTGAGTGAAGCTTCAGTGATAAGCATTCCTACCAGTTTTGCTGCCATCGTTTTCTGGTGCTTGGTACACAGCTAAATACAGGATAAGAGCTTTGCCTGGTTTCATCTAGCAGAGATGAGGAACATGGGACTCAAGATGCTGCTGGGTCAGCACCTTTTGATATTCTTTAATTAGACCATTTTTTCCCAATCTCAGAGGCCACAATATTGAATTAAAATATTTTCCTATTGTCACAGCGTTTGTAAGAATGCTACATACAATTTATAAATGACATACTATAAAAAGCACTCACTATGTGTGTCCATTTTTATCATTTGCAGTTTTTCTACCATTACTTTTTTATAAAAGCACATGTGACCCTTTAATGATACTGTCAGCAGATTCAGCAACAGGGTCTTCATGCCACTTTCTCCCCTGCACAAAACTTTGTCAGTCTGAGAGAGTTTCTGCCATCCAGCTCCCCCCTCCCAATAGCTAATTGTTGTCCTACTGTTTTTGCTACACGAAGAAGTATTATTTTCAATAACCCATCAAACTGGGTTTCATTTTGTTCCTCTGTAAAAACATTTTCCACTGAGAGGATGATGGCCACTCCTGGAAGCGTGCCTTAGCGAAGCACTCTTCCTGGGAGCACAAAGCTTCCCATTGGCTGCTGTGACATCTTCATGTGCTTAAATCTAGGCCAATGCTTTAGACATTTTATTCATCTAGAGCTATTTGTTACTGAGACAAAATAGGTACAACATGAGGAGGCTTGCTCTCCCCAGTCATGTCCAGCTACACCCTTGCAGCAAGCACTTCCAAGAGCCTGATGCTTCGGTAGAAAGAACATCATCTGATCTCCAGTGCTGACAGCAAGATTGGCCCTTTCTTCCCTCATATGCAGTGATTTTGACCACACCTGCCATGCTGTTCTGTGGCTAATCTGCTAGTTTCTCCTTTCTTTTCTTGTCCAAAGCTGCTCTCACGTACAAGTGCACAGGCGACCAGTGGACAGTGTACTGCAGGGTGATCCGGGAGAAGAATCTGTGCCAAGACATGCGGTGGTATCAGCGCTGTTGCCAGACTTGCAGAGACTTTTATGCAAACAAGATGCAGCAGAAGAGTTAATGAACCTGTGCTACTTCTTAGGGTATTACAGCTATTTGTATGTAAATCACGGACTAGTAGGTCTGAGTACTGGAACTTCATGAGTTGCTACAATGTGGTGGATTCCAAAGCATACCTAAGACTTGAAACTAATTCTACAGACTGGATACCAAAGTAATCCACTCATCCACCTTAAAAAAAAAAACAAACAGAAAGAGTCATCTCAAGGAGCCAATCATTTTATCGTATTGTGACATCCTTACGTTTTTCATTAATGCTTTTTACTTTAATATATTAAATCACCAGCCACTGGATGGCTTGCTACCATTAAAGAAAAGGACAAGAGTTGCAAAGTGATTACATTGACTAAGGTTATGGGTACCTCCATGGAGGAAGGCCTCTGGCAAAATAATTCAGCAAAGGTACAGACATTACTTAATCTTTTAATCTTGGCTTTCATCTGACGTTTTAAATTCTCAGCAGTTATCCCACTGTGGACTAGGCTTGGAGGGACACACATAAATGAAAGGCTTAATTTAAAGAGAGGATTTGCTGTAAAAGCTTGTGAAAACTGATAGCAGAGGATGGTCATCTCTGAAATTCCTGCAGAAAATTCAGTACAATTATATCCAACATTCCAAGGCACATTTTTTAAAGCAACTAATAGGGACTGCTCTTTCTAAAAAAAAAAAAAAAAAAAAATCCTCTCTCTCTTTACTCCAGAATAATATAGTTTCTTTTATGAAAGCTAATATTTCTCTGAGCTTAATGAAATGGAAGCTTATTAACATCAGTAGATAATTATTTTTAAGGAAGAACCATTTAAATGACATGGGAGAAGCCAGAAATCATTTCATCCAGTAAAGCTCACTGAGGGATTGCTTGGCCTAATCTCTCTCCAGATTTTAGAAGTCAATAAGATAATGAGACTGAATGTTTTTTTTTAAGAGGACCATGAAACTGGATAGGGTTGGTACAGAAACAGGATTTGGAACAACCTTTGTGTGAAGGATGGAGTGGAGAGCAGAAGAGGTGTTTCCTATCCTTCGGCTCTTGTATACATCTGAGGTTATGCAGCCTTTTAAGTCAAAAGTAGTCAGGGATAAAAGACATTCAAAGTGTAATCTTGAGCTTGTTGAAGCCGTAAGGCTAAGACTTCTGTTGCCTTCAGTAAGGGTTAAGATTTTACTCACTGTAAAATGCTTCCTGTCTTACTTCTGTGGTGCTGTCAGGTTTGGGGCTGTCAGCTTGGTGCTATCAGAGCACTTCACATGTGCTGCATATAGGATACTCTCTTCCATGTCTCTGCACTTTAAACCAAACCTCTCTCTGAGATGTGAGACTTGAAACAGGAGCTCTGCCCAGGGCAGTGTTTGTCCCCTCCGTTAGTCCTACAAATGTCTCTCTACCATATCTTGCTCCAACACGTATCATTTCCCTTGCCAGGGTCCAAGGTCAGTTGTGCAGTGGTTAAGTTACAGCCCACTCTTCGTGACACAGAGCCGTTTGGATGAATTGCAGCTTTGTACTCGCTCTAGAACTGCGTGTTACTGCGTTACTCTTTGGAGATGAGAGCAGAACTAAGCCCAGCTACTACCCCCAGCCCCTGGGCCAGTCTGGGTTGCAGCTCACACCTGTCCTCAAGTTGTCTTTGTTGCTGTTGTCTCTTTTTTCCAATGCAAGGAGGGATAAATACTCTTAGTACCTAACATATATTTAAAGCAACTTTTTCTTCCTTATTACAATCCTTTCAATATCCAAGACCTCACTGGAATAACTCATTAGCATGTTATTAAGGGCTAAGTTTTTCAAGCACAGGGAGCTAATGTTCATCTATAGACTAATACTGTGTGGGCTTCACGTTCGCATCTGTGCTTAGTGCAAATGAGCGTGTGTGCACACAAGGGCTGGCCTGTATGCACAAAGGCACATTTGCACACAATTTTTTCTGAAGTGCCTGTCTCAAACAGATCTGCTTTCCAATGCCCCAGATGATTTTCTCTATCAGGGAAATGATTCCGACTTTTTATTATACTGGATGTTCTTTTGGCATCTTATAGTCAGGATCAGACCTTCTTCTCCTCTTATTCCCACCCTGTAGCCCAAATGCAGAGGTTGTGTAACTACCTAGCAAGTCATCAATGTAAAATATTGCTGGCAGGAGTGACAGGGAAGATTTAGGCAATACCACGGTGATGTTCAGTTAGGCAAATTAATAAGTAGATGAAGTGCTAATGAGAAATCAGACAGAGCCCAGAGGACCTGATTTATATTGGTAACTCACAGTGGTAATTTCCCCCCTTGCCTCTGTCACACCCTGCAGTAACACAGCCCTTGCTGCCCTGTCCTTGCTGCCTCCCTACCACCACAGCCACCTCACAGCAGTTTGGCTGAGATGGGTCCCCTTACATCCTTCACTCGCTTTGGAGTTTGCTGTTTTTCTTTTAATGGGCAACATTTGCCCATGAAGTGGCCTGGCCCGATGAAATGCCACCCCCTTGCTGATCATTTTTGGCATTGCTAATACTCACGTTGGGCTGTTGAAGGATTTGCCACTGGGCTTCTCTATTATCTTGGAAGAATAGTGTGTGCATTTATCAATGGGAATCAAAGGTGCTTTTAAATAGCAGGGACTATTTTTCCTTCCGGTGCTGATCTGTCACCCTCTCTAGGCAAAATGTGGCCTCCTAGAAAGGCGCATAGGAAAGGAAGGATTTTAATTCTTATGTTTTTCACTAATAATTCACTACTGGCCACTGGCCAGAACAGGATACTAGCCTGGTTAGACCCGTGTCCTGTTCCAGTATGCTAGGTCCTGCCTAAGGAAACATGGATTTACAAGGAATTCTTTGAATGTCTGAGCACTGAAAAAACCACCTCACTTGCTCTCACAGCCCACAGATTAGCATGCATCTACCTTTTTTTTTTTAATAATCAGAAACCAACATTAATTAAAAACTGATGGCACAACACAGCTCTACTTTATCCTCTTACTTCATATGGTGACAACCTTCCCATTTTATAATAGCCAGAAAAATAATAACAATAAAGAAGTTTAATTCTGCTCAATACTCCTGCACTTCTGTTTTGTATCATTTTGTAGGAGCTTTACTATGAATTTACAGCTATGCTCTGCCCTCAGTTACTCCATACTGGTGAAAAGAAAGCTGTTTGTTTCCGTGTATCTATGACAATACTTTTTTTAGTTGTTCGTAAGAGATTGACGCTCTTTTGATTACAGTGGTGGTATTTCCATATTGTAAACAATACTCTGTACTGTTACTAAAGTACTGTACATTTCTAGTTGCACAATTGTGTTATTGAGTGTAGATTCTCACTATCTCATGTATGGTGCTATTTTTGTTGGTGGAAAAGAATCTTAGCAGTTGATTATTGCTTGATATTTTATTATAATACAGGGATATATTCTCCATGGCAATAATATCATTTAAGTTTTTCATTACAGAGTGAAATGTATATATTTTTCCATTAGCTAATTTGCATATGTACTGTATCCATGGTAATTTTCTTTTTGGTGCTGGTTATAAATAGAAAAGATAAAAACAGTCAAACTGAATGGAACCAGTTGTAAATGAAAACCAAAAACAAAAGGCAAGAGGATCATTCCATTTTGAAAAAAATGAGTATGTTGAATAATAAATTTATTTTTTCCATAACAACTTTAATAAGGTTTCTGAACTTGAAAAAAAAAAAAGCAAACTAAATAGCTAGCGTGAAAATTAAGAGAAAGGAGTGAAGCTCTATGTAGTACATTGTGCGTCTGTCTCATACTGGACTGAGACTGGGATTCAGTTAAGTCTAGGCCAACTGTTTGATAGCTGTGGTAGGTGTAAAAGGTCATTTGTCATTAAAATTCTGGCATCTCAGAGTTCCCAGTGTGCTAACAAATCAAGAAACGATGGGTCTTGTCCCGGTCAGGTTGCAAAATAAAGCACAGGGAATGTTAATACCTGATTAATGCCTTGCAAGGTCTGTGGTCAGTGACACAACAGTAGAAAATGCCTGTCTGGAAAATGGGAGCCAGGCTCCGTTTGGGGTATTGCTGTGTATGCCTGAGCAGGCTGCGGAGAAGCTAAAGCTTATGCATGAGGGGAAGGACATTTTGCAAGTGCTTTTAAGAAAGGTTGCTCTCAATGTATGTTGGAGCTGAGATGAAGTGGCAGCTTGCTGTATGTTTAATGGTAGCTGCTCCACAGGCGCAACCTGGTAATGAAGGCTGCTGAGCATGTGGAAATTTATACTGGAGCAAAATTATCCCATCCATTGGAAAGGTATCTACATAACCTAGCCGCACACTTCCCTGGTGTGAAATAAACAGAGTTACTTCAGAGCCAAGTGTTTTGGATGTCTTTGTTGTAGGCACAAGCCAGAATCTTTGTACTATTTAATTCCCCTCTCAGCATGGTGAAGATGTTTTTTCAGCCAGCTGCACACGGATATGCCTGTAGGATCCTCTCCCATCCTGTCTGACAAAGATGCCATCATCCATATCCCATTCCAGCTCAGTTCTTGTAAAAAGGACACTTCCTGGAGATGGGAGCAGCACCTTTCTAAAGCAGCCTTAAAAACAAACCATAGTACGCTTGGTGTGAGAGTCCTCCTTCCGAAATGATTTCCAGAAATTGAGTTTATACTCGTATTAAAAATAGAGCTCATTTACTGATCTCACGCTGGCTTCTTGGTAATGGCACAACATTGATAGGCTTCCTAGTTTTCAGAGGTAGCCTTAGGAGATACCAGCCTAGCTGCCATCATACATATGATTGTTAACAGCAGCAAAGTTGTAGAAACTCCATCCAAGTGTTGCTGTATATTAACACATCATCGTGTTTGTGTATTGCCTGGAGTCAACATATGATTGCAATTGTTGACCTGTTTAAGCAATAAAACATAGCTATGAGCCTTTGGAAGCCAACAGGCTTTACATTAAGCTGGGATATGGCAATGGGTGGGAGGGGTGTAAGGAATGCTGTCATACATTTGGCTTGAAATTTTCCTGGTATGTGCCAATATATCTTCTATAAATCCAGTAGGCTTATATACAATTTGCCTATTTTGCCTGTAGCAGTTTGCTGTTTTTCTCCTATTCCTAATCCCCATCTTCTAACCAAGAAACCAGATGATTTGAAGCCATTGTCCTTCCCTGTTGTCTTTTTATTTAACACACCTCAGCCAAGTTCATTCTTGCAGGTGGGGTCAGGTGGTTCTGGTGCTCTGGTGTAAAAGTACCAGGAGGAAAGTATAATCTCTCCTCAACTGCTTGGAGTTCAGTTCTGCCTCTGCCAACTCCACCTGCTTCCGTCACTCTTGCAAGTCCTGGTGTACACGGCAGCCTTAGCTGTCTCTTGGTCCCTTGCAGCAAGCTAGTGGGACCCTGCTTTCTCTGGAAGGGAATTTCTTTCCAAAAAGCTCAATATGGATCACCTTACCCTGGCATCAACCCCATGCATCACTCAGAGTACTACCGTTGGAGGACCTTGCTCTGTTGGTAGAATGAAAACCGCATCTTCCTTTGTGCTTTCTCCAACACCACGTGGTCCATTGGGAAAGGTATGTCTTCTTCTTATTAAAGAGTGTCGGCACAAACACCAATATGCTGTGGAGTTCCAGGCAGAGAAGAACCATGCCACAGGCACTCACGTTCAATGCACTCACACTTCTGACAGCGTGAGAAAAGAAGCCCTGGTAACCTACTTGCTGGCAAGTTACTTGTGTCACTTGTCTTGCTGCTATATGAATATAGTAAACCCAGAGACAGGCAGGCTGTGAGAATTGCTCCTGAACAGCATTTCTTCTTCGAGTACTTGGACCTGGGTTGAACATGCTTGATAATACTTCTCCATACAACTTGCACTTCAGCATCCTTCTGTTTATCTTGGTTTGGAGGCAGGTCAGTAGGAAGATGGGAGTTCCTCAAATGTTACTAGTGCACAAAGAACAGTTATCTTTTCTGTGTGCATTTTTTGGGGTCTTTTTATCATGTCTATGGCTTCCCTTCACACTCTTTAGAAATGGAGAGAGACTTTCCTACAGCATAACTACCTTGGACAAGCAGGACTGTAGCATCTTCACTTTGGTTGGGAAGAATGGTCTGTTTATAAAGGGAGAGTTTAAACAAGAGAGTATATAAGCAGAGAGGGACCACAAAATCCCCTTAGCAGTAACTGCCCAGAAGGTAATCGGAGAGTCTCCAAAGCTGACCTCCATGTGTCTTGCATCACCTTGTCTCCTTTCATGCCACTTTCATGTGACAGACCCCATGAAGAATGCCTGGAGGCTGCACTGTACCACATTTATTATTTTGTCAGAGCTGCCGTGTCTGCCAAATGGTGGCCAGACACTCAGACAGACTTTCCCAATTAGCAGAGTCCTGCAGCTGATGTCTGGGGCTTGCATATGTGTTCCCTGTGCATTAACCACAGCTGAGATGCTGGCCAGGTCCACATGGCCTGGGGTAGGTATCTGCCTCGGCTGCTGGGCTGGAGAGAAGCAGCTGGACTTTCTTGAAAATTGTGGTTTCCCTCAGATCCTCTTATTTGGCTGTGAAAGGCTCCTGTTTGGGTGTTTCATCCTTTCATCCCTCTGTGTTCTGGGTGGAGCTGGAGCCTCCAGTGTGACTTGTCTGGGTCATGCCACCAACCTTGGCATCCTCCTCGACCTCGGGAAAGAGCAAGTCTGCACACTCGCCATGGTGGGGTCCACAGGACATCTGCGTGTGGGGCCGGCTCCTGGCACGACTCAATCTCCAGGTGAACCCTTGCATCCTCCGCATCCCCAGCCTCTCCCAAGCCTCAGGGACTTATAGCCATCTCAAGTGTAACTCCAGAGAGGCTTGCCTTGTCCATCTTCCTCTATTTCCCACAGACACGCTTCATGGCCTTGACTTCCCTGCATGACCGTTGTTCCTTTCCCCTCTTGCTCTACTTGCAGCTGCTTTGTCCCCCACAAACTTGCTTTGAACCTGCCAGAAACTTCATCACCTTTGCAGTCTATTCAAAATACCTTCCCTCATGTGCTCAAGTGCATTTAATCTCCTGCCTCAGCCCTCTGAAGAAAAATACTTTTCTCATCGTATTCCTGTGGTAGCCTTATGTCTCCCCTCACTGTTGCTTTCTGTCTGGTTTTTGTTCTGAGGTCTTTTATAATGATTCGATGTTCTTTGTGCAGCGGCACTTAGAAGCTACGACCAGACATGGATGCTGGAAGGCCATGCACAAAGAAATGGTCCTTCTCTCAAGAGCTTACGGACCACAGGTGATCCTGGGGAAAAGGCATATTCCCAAAGCAGCTAGCTGGCGTTATTGGCAGCAGCAATCTGAAAAAGCCTGGAGATGAGCATAGGCTGCTTCTGAATCGAGTGAGTGAGCCTGTACTGCAGTTACCACACTGGCAGGAGAGAGAAAGGGATATTCTTCACTAGTTTTATATCCTCAGACACATTTTTTGTTATTGGAAGTAGTGAAGGGTAAAATTCACAACACTTCAGAGATGCCCCTTACAGAAACAGGGCTGCAAGATCCATCCCCAAGCCCGGATATGTGGGCCGGCAGAGAGGGAAATGCTCATTTGTTCAGCACGAGGAGAGCGTTGGTAGCACACCAGTCTGTACGGCCGGCTCCGCTACCCCAAAAAGGATCAGCTGTTGAAAGATCACTGACAGTTTCTGTAAGGTCACTGCATACTACAACATCATTGTGCAGCCATCCTGGAGACAGGCCATGAAACTATTCAGACTGTCGACGAATCAATGAAAAAGGGTATCCTCTAACAGGATCTTTAGGTTGCACAAAGATCAGTGCAACCACGACCTGGCCAGCAAAGCTAGATGAGCCATTCTTGGGGTTTTTTTTTCATTTTCTTGGAAAAGACATTATTTGAACATTTTGCAGCTTCCATTTATTTCCCTAGCTCTGTATTTTTCCCCTTGGTTTTGCCTCTAATGGCAAAAAGACCCAACCAGACTGCAGCTTGCTTTGGCACCAAACTTTCCTCCTGAGATGATCGCACAAGAAGTCTTTTATCACTTTGGTGGCTCTGAGCCAGAGCTGCTTGTGGTGGAAGTTGCCGGGACTGTAACCTTGGGCTGTCGTGGGACAAGAGTCAAGCTTGGGCTGTCAGCAAGGCAAGTTGCAGCGCTCGGAGCCCCTGCCAGGACACGTCAGTACTTCTGAGCGTGCTTCCCCCGGTGTTGCTCTTATTAAGGAAAAGGTATGAAATCCACATCTAGATTGAATTAGTCCTTTTAAAAAATTAAGTGTTGCCTAAAATATAAATCCTGTCAAGAATCATGGTCTAATTCCTTAGAAAATCACTATAAATCAAACCTACCCTGCTCCCCACTGCCTAGTAACATCAGGTCACTTCTCGGTTTTCTCACAGAGCTGATTCACCTCCTCTGCCACTTGTGCTGTCTTGCCTTCAGCACCATCAGACCTGCTTTATGCCCAGATTTGTGTCAAGGAAGGAGGGCCCTGCTGCACTAACAGACTGCTGCTCTCTTCAGACATTGGCAAGACCCCAGAGCTGCCAACTGCTCTCGCTCACAGCTTCTTCCCCCCATCGTTTCACAACACTGGCCAACAATACCTTGAGGAGGGGGCTGTGGCACTGAGCCCGAGAAATGCTGTCAGTCGCATTTCCCAGAGGGTAAGGAAGATTCCAGCCATTTTTTTTCCCAACCATGTTTTGCTAAAGAAACAATTTTAAAGGGGAAAAAGAAAAACCACATTATTGTGTAAGCAAGATGGAAAACAGCTTTCTGCGGGTTCCCAGGTATTTATGTGCCATTCTCTCTGCAACGTTATTAGCAACAACATTGCCTGTGGCTGGCTGACTATTAAGTGTGGATGGTTTTGCAACAGCTGTGTGCACAGTACCTTCCTTCGCAAGCAATGCCTTTTCCCGGCTGTCCCCATGGCTTGGTTTATTTGCATGCAAGGCAACTGTGAGGTTATCGAGGCTTTCCATCAGCTGTACAAACTCACAGCAGAATCAGCTCTGTGCATGTGTCCCTTTCTGAGAATTACAGTTTTTGGGTGGTCAGCTCTTGGGAAGCTCCTGTGAGCGATCTGGTCTTTCTCACGTATCTCTCTAGAGGAATTGCTGCCTATGCTTATACTACAAGCTATGGAGTATCTATAGACATATGTATATGAAAGAAAAAACATATTTGCTGGTTTGTTTTCCAGCCTCCCCGTAGAATAGTTCCAAAAGCAGAACTTTGGAACACTATGGAAAAAAATTGTCAAAAACATCCTCATATTTGTCAAAATTTTCTTAGACCTTTCTCAGGGTATCGCTTAGACTTGGCAGGCTCCTCCTCCTTCCTCCCCTGCCTTACCCCAAATACTTCCATTTTTGGCTAAAAAATCTCAAGTTTGGGATTTTTTTGACCAACAATGTCAGCCAAAACCCAGGCTCTTTTCTCTAATTTTCCCACTTAATTTTTAAACTATCTTCTGGCAAAACAGAAATATTGTTTTGATGGAAAATTTTCAACCAACTCTGCTCATTAGTTTCTGCCAACAGTCATAGAGGCAAAACAGTGCATCTTCCAAGAGAGGAGACTGTCCGAAAGGCCGAACATGAGGCAGGCGATGACTAACACTTCTCTCCCCAGCTCTGTGCCCCAGCCAGCATTGTGCTCTTTTGCAGGCCTCAGCCCTTAATAAGAGCCATCTTTCTAGAGATGTTTCCAGCCTAAATCTCTCTTGGCAAGTCAGCTCAGTAATTCAGGTACTTTGCCAGGTTGAAGGAAGATGTGAGTGGCACAGAAGGATCTCCTCTGACCGAAGGACCACAGGACACAGAGGAGCCACGTTGTGCATCTCTTATCAGCGTTGACTAATGTTTGGACACCTCCAGGCAAGTACCGGTTGGCAGGGAAGGGTGGGGAGATTGGGCTAGTCCGGCTCACTTTCAAAGCAAGCTTCAGTGTGCTGTTTAGATACACCAGCAGCTGAGCCATGCACAGCCATGAGCATTCTCCATCTAACGCCGAGGACCTCCAGGGACAAGATCCTAAAGCAGATGATGGGCTGAAATAACACCACTCACATCACTGCTGTCTATCTATTACCCGTCTCTCCCTGGGGAAGGGTATTTTCACACTGAATCTGGAGTGTGAATTCAAGGGGAGCCCTGCTCCTCTCATTTCCTGGGTTCCTGTGATGAACTGGGAGACAAAGAAGGAAGATGTTCTTGCAGAGCAGGGCAGAAGCCAAATTTCAGTGTTTGGCCTCTGCAGCCAAAGAGCATCTGCCCATTGGCTACATGGGCAGTCTGCTCAGGGGATAGTCATCCCTCAGCAGTCCCTAATATTTGCAAAGTGCTCTGAGATCTTTTAGACCTTTTAGATGTGCAAAAGTTTATAGCCCTTCTCTGACCGTTGCTGATTTTAGAGGGTTAAGTTAGGAACAGGAAATACAGTGACTAAAGGAAAGCCATTAATATTAAATTCTACCCCTTGCCAGATAGTCTTGTGTTATCTTTGCTCTTTCATGAAATATTTTCCAGTTTTTCTTGCAGGGCATTCTTTACAGGGGTAGCAACTGAGGAGCTGTAACTTGGCACATCTCCACCTGCTTTTCTGTAGCAGTGCACATTTGTGCTCTGGGATTTGAAGAATTTCCTTTGCCTCTAGAATTGATATGCAAACAGTCAGCTGTACAGACATCAATCTGTCCAGTAGACATGCCGCATGACCTAAGAAATAATACAGGTGGTCAGCACCATGCTGGTGACTCCTGAATTTCTGCAGCAAACAGACTCATTTTACTATGTCTTAGAAGACAGGAGGTCCTCTATCCACCCTCCAGTAATGTAATCTGCTGTGCTTGACTGATAACAAAACACCCTCCAAGACTTCCCTAACAAAATTCTTGATTTTTGCCAAGGAAAGCAAAGATTTGCAGGAAATGAGAGCTGTGACTTTGCCACCTTACAAAGAGCTCGGAGATCTCAAGATGCTCATCTCAGCAGAGAGATGCTTGTGCCAGAGCAAATGTAGAGCCCTGTGTGGTCACTGCACAGCTCTTCCAGCATCCCTTTCTTTACCTCCTCCAATAGGCATCAACTCCGTTGTGATAAAAGCAGAAATGGGCCAATTTAGTCTTCTGCTGCCTGTTTGCTGTGTTGCTGTAAGTTCACTATGTATAGGTACTGCTATGTGAGCAGGTATGGAATGAGGCATGTTAAGACTGGGAGAGGTGAGCGTTGCTGGCTGCATAACCCAGCTCATACTGTTTCTCCCACTAGTGATTTCATCACAGCCAAAAGCTGTGTGCTTGAGCTGCTGTGCACCTTGTGGGCAGTTAAAGCCTAAGGGAAAAACTTCAGAGAGAAAGAAACAGGTAAGCAACTTGTTCTTTAGGGCAATCACCAGTTCTGTTAAAAAGAAGTCCTTCATTTCCCATTGATACTTCTCAAGTTGCAAGGAGAGCCATTCTTCTGCTCCTGAAGGCCCTAGCTGCAGACACAGCCTTGGAAGGGAAGTTTGCTCTCATGGCTACAGCAAAGGAATGGGAAGCACGAGATCTGGCACGAAGTCCTGCTCCCATTGAAGCCAGTGGGATGTTTGCCATTGGCTTCAGGGGAAGCCAAGATTTCAGTCTGCAGCCAGATTTGCTGATGTGTTGAGCTATGCTGAGAGCAGGACCAGAAAGGGTTCTTGGTTTCCTGATAAAGCTGTTACTGCCTCAGCTCTTCTGCTGCAGATAGCTGGTTTCTCACCTCACATTGCCCCCTGCTTGCTGTCATGTTTTCAAATCTTATTCTTAGGCCAGAAACTGTTTGAGGAAGAGACTAGTTGCATGGTTTATGCCTGTTGTATTGTCCTGTGACTGGAGCTCCTGGACATCCCCACCAGCAAAATAATCCCCTCTGTTGTGTATTACGGACAGTGCCAGAGAATGGCATAAAGCAATAGCACAGGGCTCAGGTAAGTGGCTTAAATGAAGTAAAACATATGGGATTTGCTCCAGGTAAATAACTGTGCATTTTCCTTCAGGCAGCAACTTGAATCAGCTCTAGAATTAACTCTGAGTGGTTCAAGAGAGCCTGAAGAGATTGTAAAGGTCGTCCAGAGATGGGCTTCCCTGCTTTACACCTTCACACCAACATGAACTGCTGGGAATCTTGATAGTATAACACCTCCTTTTTCTCCTGTCTCCTCTCTTTTAAGGTTAGGTGGAAGCCAAACTGTGTTAGTGATGAGCCATGGTATAGGTACTCATGAGCCTGATAGTAAACCTTTCCCAAATTCTTATGGTTCCCCATGCTAATAAGCCAACTCAAAGGTTGCCATACTGCTGTAGCGATGTAAGTGTTAAGTAGTGCATTATAGAGTGCTCCCCGATGCATTACATGCCCTTGTGCCAGCTCTTGCAACCCATACAGCATCCACGTTTGGGCAGGGTTAGTGTGCCATCCTCTAAAAACCAGGTGAAGGAAGTGATCTCAGAGTGGAGTGAGGTTGTTGTGTTATACCAAGCAGCCCCATTTTGGCCTGTACAGGTCCTGTAGTTTTTATTTGAGTGGACGCATGGTGGAGCCTCTGTATGCCAAGGAAAAGAAACATTGCAAATAATACTCATTCTTTATTTATATTTCTCCCTGATCAGGATGTCTCTTTCTATTTATTGGGTGGGTTTGGTCTCTACTGCCCCTTTCTGGGAACATCCGTAAACACATTACATCTATAAAAAAAGGCATGAAGCTTTATCTCCTGGATCTGCCCTGGCTTTCCTCATTTCTCCAGATGCCCCATGTTTGACAGCATCTTCTCCTCCTCACTAGCCATAGCTTGTGTTCTCTAGCCATCTGGGACTTGATCTTGTTCCTTTGACATTTCCACAAAGAGTAGCTGGTGGGAGCGGCTTATCGTTGAAACCATTGTGATATATTTTTTCCGCATAAGCAGGGAGTTTGTATGTGTAGATGCTTAAAGTCGAGGTAATGTTGATCATATAGAGATTTGTAGCTAATAGTTTTACTATGATTTTCTCCAGCAAGTTGAAGCAAAGCTACCCAGAAGTTCAGCACTGGTGCAGGAGCGCACCCCAGTGTTACCTCTTTAGGCACAAAGATTTTTACAGGCAAAAATACCCTTTCTTCTAGTAATAAATAGGAAATAACGGGGAGGAAAGCAAAGAAAAAACCCAGACAACAGCAGTATCCTCTCCTCATTGCTCAGCTTAGCTCTGCAGCAGCATTTCCCATCTACCTTTCACATCATTCTGAGATTGTTCCCCTAGAGTATCTTATCAATAGATCCTTTCTCAACTTAGTGACTGCCTCTGAGCCAACTTTTTTTTTCTGGTTCAGTCACTGGCACAATGTTTGCATGAACTCTAAACTATCAACTTGTTGCTCTTCTATTTTCTTTGCTAATATGATCCCGACCAGCTCTCATGTTTCCTAGGGCAAGCACAATCAAACAAATGAATCAGAATAAACAGAGAGAATTAGTGCTCATTCTTTCGTAACAGCATGCCTGTAATTTTTTTTCTCCATTAGCAAATTCAATCCAGCTACTTTTGCTCATGTTAACTCACTGTAGCTGCTATCCACAGGCTCTGGGTTACACGTAATGATGAGATGAGGGGACAGTGCTTTGCTTTTAGCAAGACCTTAGCATTTGTGTGTTTTGAATTTTAAAGAATGGGGCGAGGAGGGGTTACCTGATCCACTGCCGCCTGCTTCTCTATAGTATTCATTCTGTTGCTGGTAAAGTCCCACCTGGGAGCACAAAAGAAAGAAGACACTTTGTATCTATCATCTGCTCATTTGTCACTTTAATTGTCCTAATAGTTCCTCTTCCCCCTTCTTTTTTTTTCCTCTTGTACTTGCTCTGATTTTAGCACTCCAAGAGGCAGCACAGAGTCCTGGCACAGCTTCCCCAGGATCCTGGCAAATTTAAAGGCCACATGGCCAACACGCTCCCATGCACCCACATACCACGTTGACGGTCTCCTTGTGGGCATGACCCCAGAGCCAACTTCTCATGGAGGAGGCCATGGTGAAACTCCCTTCTTGTATCCAGGTCTTGGACCTACGAAGTCTTTCCTGCAAACTTGGTGTCTACATGATGAGGCTGGACTGTGGGCCCCTGAGCTCCCCAGGCCACCAGCCCACCTTGTGGGCATGCAAAGGGTGAGGTCTCCCCCAGCCACAGAGGGTCAGTTCTGTCCTCGAGCCCTTCGTCCTGGTCTCCTGGCTGCCTGGGGACTATGTCTGGGCTGGAGATTGGCTGCAGGACAGCCCACAGCTCAGGTCTGTACAGCTCACTTGGGCAGAGTGGGGTGTACACAGCGGTCGCTGCAGGATGGGGCTTTTCTCTTGTACCCGAGATGTGAGCTGTGCTTGCAGCTGGCAAGTGCTTTGCCTTTGACCCATTCCCTGGGACTGTTTCTTGAAGAGAAAGATCAGCATTTGGCCCTTGGCTTTTAGGAGACTTTCCCAGCACTAGCCTCAAAACAAGTGGAAACACTGCCCTCCCCCTTTGGACCAGAACCCTATGCCAGAACAAGGGCTATGGGTGGGGTTTTTCTGCTTACAAAGCTTTTGGTGTCTTTTTTCCCCCCTATCATCCGAGAGGATTCCTGGCACTGTGATAAAAGCCCCCACTGCCCACTGAGGTCCCTCTCCTCATGGTGAACTTGGTCCAGACAGAAGACGAAGGTTTCCCCAGAAGCACATACCCATTCCATGGCTCCAATTAGAGAAGATTTGTCTGTGTTTATTGCTAACAATGTTCTTCCTTGCATTCGGCTCAGTTGGGAGCCCGATTAGTGACTTCCCAGTGGTCTTGAAGCCCAAGCCCCATGTTTCTTTAATTTTGTCCAATCTGTTGGATATTTAGGGAAACTGCTGGGAATACTGTAAAGCAGCTTCTGGCAGCAAAGAGTCCCAGCAAAGGATTGTATAGACTCCTGCTAATTATTCTCAGCCTGTCCCTCTAAGGCCTGCCTGTGCAGGGAGCTGCAGCATTAACCAGCAGGGACACAGCCCACATATTTAAAGACATTGTTCTGCTCTTCCTCCTTTTCCTTACAAGAAACTGATTTGGCTAGTTGTGCTTTGTTTTGTACCTGGTGATCATGCTGCTAGTGTTTGTGTCACTTTGCTACTGTTCACAGTTTGCAATTGCAGCTTTTCTAAGGCTTTACTGACAGCCAGACGCATCATTCATTGCTTCATACATGCTCATCCCAGCTTCCCAGAAAGCTGGGATCTAGGCTGTGCTGACATGGAACATGTTGTGCAGCACTGGGTGAATCAGTTCCCTGTAACTCAGGGAACCACTGTGCGATAGCAGAGGTACCACTACAGCATTGCTTGGCTGCGGCTTTATAAAGCACTTCAAGCTCCTTGGCAAAACACAGGTAAGTGCAAACCTGTCCTGTTCCTCTGTGGTTAAAGATTGCCTGAGATTATGGTTTGAAGTGAATAGAAAACAACAGCCAACAGAGTAACTCATACGTCCTTAATGGTGGTCAGTGGTTTCGGGCATTTTCAGGGACTACTTCACAGCCCAGTTACTAAAATGGCAGAGGCAACTTGGGGCTGGGACCCTCTCTGTTGGGCTGTGTGCAGGGCACAGGAATTGTATCAGGGCCATGCTTAGCGCTAGCTTTTGCTGTAACAATTACAAGTGATAAAATGTCAGTTTTCCCAATTTTCCTCCCCACAAGTTGGTTTAAAGGGAATGAGGGCAGATCCTGCTATAGCTTAGTACATTGCTAGCCAACTCAAATGACTCCCCACTGCCTTTTCATCTACATGAGACTCCTAATGCCCTAAGTCTTTGCATGTCCTGGCACATAGCCCAATTGAAGCATGAGCTCCAACAGAAGTTTTAAATTTAAAGCTGTTCTTTTGGCTTCAGAAATTTGCAGATTGAAGCTGAGAGATGCAATTCAGCTGTTTACTTGCAGATCTGCAACAGCCCTGCTGTGCGATTGCACTCGCCTTGGTCAGGCAGTTGTGTTAACAGCACTTTCCAATTAAAGTAGCAGCCTCAGTTACAGAAAATGCTTTTCCTATCTTGGCATTTATCTCTTTTTTTTTTTTTTTTAATTACTCGTGAAGCACAGGGCTAGTTTGTTTCCCATCCCTTATTATAATTAATCCATAATTAATCCATCACCGTTTCTGGTGACTAGGCTGGCTTTTGCTGGATTTTTTATTTCTTGCCGTTTCCAGCATCAGCTTGGGCCAATACCACTCAGACACCACATTACTCACATGATGGGGAGCACTGATGTGAGCGATCAGGCAAATATCAGGTGCAGAAGCAATTCCTGAAGTTCTGCTCACCCAGAGCAGGAAAAAAGACACCCTGTTCTGGAAATAGCCCTGCCGGAAAATCCCAAAGCCTTGCTATGTAAATTATGACCATTTCCCTGACTGAAATGTTCCTACTCTGATAACTTGGCTTTTAAGACCTTCACAGCCAAGAACAAGGCTTTTTCCCACTATCTGGACATTCAGAGTCTCCGAGAAAATAAATGGTATCACATGAACCCTGCATCTTTCTTCATGGCTCAGTCAGATAAGAGCATCTTTTTTTCATTTCACCTCACTGAAAGGGACATGCTGGGCTCCATCCTGCCTGTAGGGTGACACGTTCAGCAAGGCTTGTCCAGTGGGATGCAGTGGGATCTGAACCAAGACCTGGGGTTTTCACTCCAGCCACATTTGCCATTGCAGACAATGCTGCAACTGTCTGCCAGTTTTATGTGCTTTGTAACATGAGCACAGAACTGCTTAGGCTGGGACTGCAAGAAGGACCAGATACAATGACAAAAGCACAGGTTTCAGCGCTGACATCCTGTCCCATGAGGCCACAAAGCCCCTCTCTCCTACGACATGCATTTCCCATAGCTTGATCAGCTGTATCTGTCACTCCGGGCTTGTGCCCAGCACAGTGACCCTCAAATCTTGCAGCACCTCAGTTCTGCAAGACCCTTGCAAGGATGCTACAACCAGACTCCCAGGCGAGAAAACAAAGCCTGCTGCTGCCCCCATGTGTTACTTGCTCATTATTGTTGCCACGCACCAGTAAAGACGTGGGAACCCTATTGGCAAGCATGAAGGGGAGCCAGGCTAAGCTCAGCACAGCCTCTCAGCTACTGAGGTCAAAGATCTTGCTTTGGAAGACTCTTCTGTTTCTTCTGTTACCCCCGCAAGCTCAGGGACTTCACTGGGGCACCTTATATTCAAAAAATTGCAAAGTCAGGTTGGACATGTTTGGAAGTGAGACGAGCTGGAGACAGCATGGAGGCACGCGATATGCACCAAAGCACAGAGGTGTCATCGTCCCGTTCTGAAAGGATGTGTGTGCAACGCTCAGAGACCACCGTGCAATGCCGAACGATATCAGGTATCAGCACAGCGCGTTCAGGCTTGTTGGCTCAGACCACGAGGAGCGCAGAGTGAGAGACAGGTCTTGGCAGGCTGAGCTCACATGATAAGGTCATTGGAAAGACAAGTGATACTTTCATCAACCTGCCTTTCCCCAGTATCAGCACCAGCTCGAGCAAGGATTCACTTTGTGCTCCTGTGCTCTGCATGGTACCCAGGACAAAAGCCTCCTCACAAATACATTGAAGCTGTGTTTTTCCAACCAGTGTCTCAGGCCCCAGCTCCCAACCTTCTTGGCCCTGTCAGATTCCAGTTCTGAACCATTAAATGGCATCTCTTGGAAAAGTTACGTTCCCTCTGGATCAGCGGTACCTCTCAAGCTGAAGGGAGAACAGGTTGTAGTTACTGGCTATCTATCTGCTGCTTCCCCACAGTTATAATTTACCTTTTGGACATCCATTTGGGATGTCATGGTTTTGTCCTTCTCTGTTGAGCCCCCCTTGGTTGGGGCTGCACACGCTAATTATTCTGGAGACCATCAATCCCAGAAGCTGCCTGAAGCCTGGGGTGATAGGTTGGTAGCAGCAGCCAAACTCTCACTGGCTCAAGTGGAGCCAGTTTGTGGCTCAGGGGGATCATGCAGACCAATGGTTCTGACCATCACTAACACAGCTTCTTGGAAAGGAAGGGTTGGCTGTTTGCCGTCCTTTCTCTGAGAGCCTTTTTGGCCCTGGCACCATTAACAGATGGGGTGAGGAGCAATGCCTCAGCTAAACATTGTCCACAGACTGGACACTGCCTAGAGCTCTCTGAGAACATCTGAAGGGAACAACATGCGCTGGCAGGGCTTACGTGCTCCGGCAATTGGGGATTGCAAACACATGCTTCAGCTATGCAAGAAATCTTTGACTTGTTCTGAATGTGATTTTGCCTGGGTTTCTTCCCAGGAACATTCCTGTTCTTCACAATTTACCAGTTGCAGGAAGGGAGAAGGGGGGTGGGATTTTAGGAGTAAGGGAGAAGAAAGGGAACAAATCTTACAGTGCTTTCCCTAGCCAAATTCCTCCAGAAGGACAGGGTGTGGATTATGGACTCCAGAATTTGGCACAGTCCCAAGAAAATATGAACTGCAAAATTAAAACCACTCTTAATTAACCGTTTGTTTTTATATAAAGAGTAAGTCTCTGTTTTTCTGAAGTAATTCAGTGTCTGCTATCACATAAACCAGGCAGCCCCTGCCAAATGGTGCTGCGTGATAGAAGGCAAGCACAGAACTAGGTCTCTGAGCAAAGCCACGGTATCTCCTCCAAGAGACGGCAGTGCTGTTTAGATTTGCGTTCTGGTTCCTGAGATAAAAGTCTCATTCCTAAGAGTCGCAGCATACATGAGAGAGTTGCAAATGTAGTCCTCGTAGGTGGGAGTGATTTGATGTCTGAGCTGGAGATGAATGACGAAGCTAAGTCTTTATTATAACACCTGCTATGTTACAAACAGGAGAAAATGCTTGCGAAGGTGGAGGCAAGAGCTGTGCTTCTGCCCTGGAAGAGGTCAGAGGTACAGGGTACCCGGCACCTCCCTGGCTCAGAGGGATGACAAATCCCTCTTCTCATTGCTGGCAACGTTGCTCTCCCCTCCAACCTGGGGAGGGCCACAGGCCACAGTGTCTGCCGCGTGCTGTGGCCATTCGGAGGGACGGGCTGGGTGGGGGCTGCTGGGTGGGTGTCACATTGCGGCTGGGTGTACCCTTGAATAAGGAAGGCGTAGGCGGTATCCAGGTTGGGTCGCTCCGAGCCAGGGATGCCCCTGCAGATAAGGTGTGACGCTGGCTGTCAGCCAGGTCTCGGGGCTGCTCCTGCGCCGCAGCACAGACACGAGCTTTGTGCGTCTTTCCAGATGCGACCGCCTGAACTGTCAGCTTGTTCCTGAGAGTGTTAAGTTTCAGCCCAAGACCCTTCAAAAGCAGTCAACGACAGGAGTAGTGCTCCTACGCAGAGTTGCCTATGGCTAAGTTTGGAACCTGCTGAGCTAGACAAGTGCTTCCAACAGGAGAAACCATTAAAAGAGGCAAGGTGTAACCCGGTGCTACCAAACATGCACTCAGAGTAACCGCCATAGCTCAATTAACAATATTAAGTATATACCTATAATTAATTTAATTTAACTGAGGTTTTCTTCCCTGCATTGTGTGCCTACTGGATCAACCTCTTAAACTTATTGCTGTGTGTATAATTCAATCAAATGTACATACAGTACCCACATGAGCTTAGTCACCCCAGACGCCAGGGAGAATATTATTTCGTTGTATTTGGCTCATACTTCTGCCTTAACACAGGGAGTAACTTCACTGAAATCTGTTATGCTACATTAGTCCAAAACCAGAGCAAAGTCCAGCATTTATTAATTATTTGCAATAGAGGCATCAGAATTTCTATAATGCCAGCTCCTGAACATGGATATGATTGCTACAGCTGCCTTCCCAGTCTCCCACTGGGAAAAAACAAAGTAAAGACAGAAAGGAATACTCATCTCTTTCCTTTCCTTTTTTTTTTTTTAATATAATTCAGCAATATCAGAAATACTAGCAGATTCCTGTTGCCTCACAGTGCTGTATAGGAGCCTTCCCCTGTATATGCTAAACTGAACAGGAATAATCGGTTGTTCAAGAAGTATTTCTTTATCTTGTGCCATACATAGTGCCAGGACAGTAGTTCGCTACTTGTGAGGGTCCCCTCCTTCATCTTTTATTGACTGTATGTTCTACATTTTTATTGTTAATAGCCCATATAGCGAAGGAAACAGGTGAATGATTTCACTCTGTCTTGCTTTTATTAATCCCAAATCATAGATCAAGTCACAATTAATGATGGTTCTGGTGATAATATAAATTGCAATTTTTACTCCTACTAGTTGTGGACAGTTGGAAACCATCAGGTGCCAGCCTGAGCAGCTGTAGCCTGAGCATCGGTTAGCACCGACGAGCAACGTGTGTGTGGATGTGTGAAACGGCCCATCTCTGGGCAGGCGAGTTAATTGAATACCAGTGCAAGAGAGACTGGAGCTGCTTTCTGCAGGTTGCACATTAAGCTATCAGTTTCCCAAGGGTGGAAAGCAGTTTACCACTGAGTGATCTGAAACTTAAATAATAGGTTTTATTGCAGAGCTTAGAAGGCTGCTTAAAGAGACGCAAAGAAAAACACAACGAATATGTGTCTGACACTCTTGACACTTCTGAAGTGAGCCTGAAAAAAGAGGGACAAAACCAAAGTGATGAAGAGAACAGCAATTCTAGATCTGAGCAAGAGCTTAGAGGAATCACAGGAACAAAAGAGAAGAGCCCTATTCGAGATTATGCTCTCTTTGGAAAGCCCCAGCCAAGACCTTCATTGAAGTTTTGATTCTTAATCACAAAGCGGTTAACGCTGACGTTCCCTGGGAAGGAGCTTGCATCGATGTGAATGCTGGCTGGTGCCCAGCATCATGGACACATTGCTATTTTGGATTAAGCAAAAATGAGCAGGCTTTCTCAGTTCTGTTGCACTCTGCATTGACATAAGTCAGGAGTAGGAGGATTTCCTCCTGAAATTCAGGGGACACATGACCCTTAAGTTGGTTGAATGTGTATAATGACTGAACCATTCAACTCTCAGACGGACTTCACTTTGTGGCTTTGCAGCTCTCACGATCTATCTGCTAACAACAAAAATATTCCGATTATTTGGAATGATAACACCATCCACGCAACTGGCCCAGAGCCGACATCAGATCTCCTACAAAATGGACAGTTATTTCTTGTTAAGAATTATCATGTTCTTCTTACTGGCCACAGTTTGCATCAGTTGAGCTTCAGTGTGGCGAGGGCACTGGGAAGCGGTAACAGTTGTGGTAACAAAGCCCCTGAGCAGCTGCACCCCTCAGTTCACTTGGGCACCACGCCTGAAATGATGTATCTGCTGATGGCTCACAGGCCACCGCGTCTCTCTACTTTGAACAAACCCGGCTTACACAAAATGCGGCGGGGAGCACTCGAGCTTGGAGGACCAGGAGGGATAAGCTGTTCGGAGGTGCGGAGTTGAGCTATTCTGCTGCGAAGTGAAATGGTTCGGGAAAGGCCAGGGGGTCAGCAAAAGCTGCTGGGAAATGGCACAAGGCTGAACTTCAGCTGTTGCAAATGAAGAGATCAGCGGAGGACGCTCACACTGAAAAAGCAGATAGGTATCTAAAACATTTTGAAAAGCCTCCTGTAGTGGTGCTTTTTCCAGTGTAATAAATCCCCGTTGGATTAACTACTTAATAGTGAAATTATCCCACTCTGCTAGAGGCAAACTTCTTGCTGAAGGGAGAATAAGTATAATATTTTAAGGTAAAATAATGACAGTTTGAAGGTCCCAGAGGGCAGAAGGGGCAGAGGTGCACTCAGCGAATGGACACTAATCCTCTGTCATTTCCCTATTCAGGCCTGGTAAAGCATACCGCATCTGCTGCTTGAATTTTAGGCCAAGATAAAGGGAATCTTGAAAGCCCTGTAGCTCAAGAAAACTACATATTTAAAGCAGTAAATTCTCGCAGGGACTGTGATCCTTTTGCAGCATAGATTTATTGCAGACAGACTGCTGGGAGGCAGAGCAGAGTCATTTCATGGGACCACAATGGCAGCAGGTAGCTGGGGTCCTGCTGCTACAGGCAAACAGTGCTGCCGCAGTGCTGGGTGGTTTACGCCCATGTAACGACCTAGGTCTAGAAACCACCAGAAAATGGACTGGGAGCTTCCCCGTGTCCTGCTTGAAGTGAATTTGCCAAGATCCATCCGGGTCCTATTTAGGCACCACTGGAGTTGTACGTCAGGTTCCTGGCAGTAAGAAAGGTGAAGGACCTTCCCACGAACTAGTCCAGAGTTGGTCCATGCAGAACATTCCAGACAGTTAGGAAAAAAATCGTGAGCTGTTTTAATAAGGCAGGAAGCAAACTGGCAGTGTAAGTGCCTATGAAGGCAAAAAAAGAACTGAAGCGGGCCTTTCTTCTGTTCTTTCCACTTGATAATGAAGGCCTAAAAGGCTCTAAATTGGCGGGTTTTGTTCGAAGGCTTTAATTCTTTCTCCTCTAGGACCGCTGGAAGACTCCCTGGACAGACAGAAAAGAAGTCAGTATGTATCAGAGACAGTAGAGAAACCATCAGATTTGCCCATGCAGGGATGTTTAAATCTCGGTGATAGATAACCCATTGCGTTGCGCATGGTAGTCTGGACACTGCACACATTTCTTCCAGGACAGGACTGCAAGCAAATGTCCAGCTCAGCCTGTACAAAGGCACGAATGAGCTTTAATTATTTGCAATCAATTGATGACAGTCAAGTACTTCTGTGTTTCTGTGTTTACAATTTGTATAGACAGATCTGAGAAGGGAAGTGATTTTGAGTCCAACTATTAAAAGCTTTTTTTCTTGATTTTCTTAACAGCTGTTTCAGGCCAACAGCTGGGAGAAAAACACCTCTTCAGAAGGATTCTGTAAGGAACTTTCAGCTGGAGGATGAAGCATTTTCCCATCTACATTTCCTGGTGCCTTTCCATGAGATCAATGATGAATTCTTCCTGATATTTTAAAAGTTAGAAAAATAATAAGCGGTAAATAACAGTTAAGGACAAGTAAGCCAACCCAGACTTAGCTCTGCCAGCAAAGTCTGGTTGTTTCCCCCGCGTTTCCAGATCACCGTAGCGGTTGTGTTTTCCAGGTTTGAGCAGGTTACCCTGAATAACCTGTATTTGTTTGACAAAGCGTGATTATTACTAGTAACTTTTAAACCTCACTAGTCACAGAGAGATTATAAGTGACTCAGGGAAGCCATTTTGGCACATCTCATCTAGTCCCCATGCTTCTAGAGCCCTCTCCGGCATGCTAAATCCATCGTCTGTTGGGTCAGGAAAGTACGTAAGCTGACTGGGCCTCAAAATCATCTGCTCAAGAGACAAGCTGGCCTAGGGCTGAAAGGAAGGAAATTGTAACACTTGCTCAGAGATGGGGTGCTGGCTCGCTGCTTGGAGGAGTTGGGCTCAGCCGCAGTCCTGTCTGGCCACTCTCCCACCGCCTTTCCAGCCCTGCTGAATTCACTCACAAACGTGGGTGGGCAAGTGAGGGCCGTGAGGAAGCAATGGCTGTTGCTTAAAAAAAGAATGTCGATGCTTGGGTAGCCTTCCTTCCTCTCCAATGTGTGACATTTGTCAACTGATGTTGCATCTAACCTAGTGGTAGCAGGAGCTGGAGAGGAAATACTCTCCCCTCTTGCCTTCCCTGCCTCCGGCACCAGGATTGCACAAGAGAAGGCAAAGGGACAGCCAGCAACTGCGCTCAGCTTTAATTTAACTCAAAGTAGGTTTGTCCATCTCCTTTAGGGCAAAGAGTGTCCAGCAGCCCTTCACACTTCTGAGCAAAACCCAAGGCTGTGCCTGGCAAGAGTTCTTCACACCAGCCCTTGGGGTGAGTGGTGCCTGTTTAATTCCTGCAACCAGCAACGAGGAAATGTTTCTCCTCCTCCCCAACCCAGAAAAGCTGTGCATGTGGAACTTGTTAAAGATTTGTCCTGAGCTTGTTTTTTAAACATAAGCCACGAGTCAGGATGGGCCAAGGAAAACATACCAGCGCAGAATACACCTCATCAGCCCCACCAACGGCTCTGCAGGCACCGGCTTCGCCGCGGGCGCCGCCCAACGCGGGCGGGG
>NW_010510620.1:53947-54516 GCF_000687285.1 Phaethon lepturus
CGGTGAGTCCGTGAGCGGCACGGCTGGAAGGGGGTCTCGGCACCCAGAGCTGTGGCCATACCCATGGCGGAGCGAGGCAGTGCCTCACACTAGCTGCAAAATGAGAGGGAAAGGCTGATAACATTGGAAATGACAAAACGCCAGCGCCACACATCCGGAGGTAACCTGGTGTGTGAGCCTGGCGGGCTGGCAGCAGATGCGCCGCGGGGGTGAACGCATCGGTGTGGGCACGGGAACGGCACCCACATGCCCTCACCAGCCTCGCCGAGCAAGGAGTGGCAGTCCAAGGCCTGGACTGATCACCCTCCCAGCAATGCCTCGCCTTTCCCAAAATTAGACCAAGTTTCCTTGGTTTGGAATGGTTGTGTATGTGTACATGATCAACATATTGACAACGTAATAACTGAAATTTATTATAACTGTCTGTATAGTCGGTATAATGTATGTTATTACAACGATGCCATACGCAGGGTGCACAGATGTATCGTGTCTCCCCGCTCTTGCGGGTGCTTCGGGCACAGGTCTCTCCCGGGCTGGGGCGAGGGCCCTTTAAGTGGGCCCCGCCCACC
>NW_010510621.1:0-9621 GCF_000687285.1 Phaethon lepturus
AAAATCAAAATGAAACACTAAAAGGCTTTTTTTCCCATAAAAGTTGAGAAGAACTGGAATAAACAGGGGAAAGGCAAAAGAAGCTGTTATCAGCAAACTGTGAAAGTTCATGTTTGGGGCTGGGACAAGGGCCTGGCAGAAGTAAAGAGACTTATGGCACGGCTGATGTCATTGGGTCCATCTCTGAGGTAAATATAAGGAAAAGCAAGTTAATCAAAAAAGGAAAATATCCTGGAGCAAGGGAAGAGATTAAGGAGAAAGAATTGTGAAAGCCTGTGATTTTCTCATTATTCTTGTTATTTTTATGTCTTTTTTTAATTGTCTTTCAGTTCTTCAAGCCTTCTGCAAGTCTTCAGTGAAATGTAAGATTTAAATAGTTGGAAATAAATGGAACTCTGTTCCTATTCTGCCTGCGAAACAACTCAAAATCTACAAGACCATATAAACACAATCCCAATTTAGAGTTTTTTGAAGTGCCATGTTTTTTAAACTAATTTTATTACAGGGAGGGAGATGGTAGGCTGGCATATGAACTCCGAGTCCTTTATTCATAAAAACTAGTGCCTTGCAAATAGCAGCACTCATGATAATGAAAGCTTGCACACACAGACACACACATACACACATGCACATCTGGAAGGTGCTGAGAATGTGAAGCAAGGATAACAAAAGGGTCTGAGAGGAGGAGAAATGGAGGATTTTCTTTTAACAGGCTTTTACAGGAAAGCTTATTTAATCTTGTGCTTACTTCTAAATTAGGGGTGATTTGGCTGCCTTATGTAACACAACCTCCAAAAATGTTTCCAGAATGTAGATGGCAAAGGCAGAACCCACTTATGGGTACCGCCTCTCAGCATCTCTCTCTTTGTTTGGGGCCAGCTATTTTCCTTTGAGAAATCTGTCAGGTAATTTGTAACTTTAAGTGTGTGTTATCTTAGAAGGTGTCTTTGTTTCACATTTTGTTTTAGTGGTTAAGAACACTAGCACTTTTTAAGAGTCTCTGTAAATTTACTTTTAGGAACATATTCTTATTAATCAAAATCATCTGCTGGGCTTACAGACTGTTTTCTTTGCAGAATTGTTTTTGGAAGCTTAACAGTGTAATTCCAGGGATGATTTTGGCCCCAGTGCTTTAGAATCTGGGCCTGCAGAGGGACTTTATATAGCTCTTTGGGAGGAAGAACTTACACTGCCAATACATAGACCTCTGCCAGAATTAGACCTTGATTCTGTAAACTACCTCTATTATTTAGGCTTCTGCTTAATGTTAAGCATGTGCACACTGATATGAATATCAAATACTTGAGTTCTTTATGCATTAAAGAATATTTAGTCAAGACACAGAGGGCCAGAAAGACTCCAAATATATGGACCAAGTATGGCAGATGATGACATGGGAGTAGATTGCTGCTTGGAGAGCGAACTTGGTGTGCCATGCAGCTCTACCTCATACAGCTTCCTCCATCCCCAGATGGAGAGGAGGCAACGAAGAGAGGGGGTAGACAAACAGAGTGAGTCAGCTGAATGGGCCAAAGATCCTTGTTAAGATGTTGTGGTAGGCAAGGAATGGGCTAGTGTTGGTTGCAAAGGTGGGTAACATTCATTTTCAGGAAGGAGGATGTCAATACAAAGCCTTTGATGTTACAGATCTTAATGTATATGTTCTACCATTTCTCTGCCTTCCCTGCGGTGAGTCCAGTGACTGGTGACTGCTGGTGTTTTAAGATTTTCTATTGACTTTGTACTGATAAGTGTCTAATACTGTTAAGATGTCTATGTCCAAGGATAAGTCCAGACATGCTCATAGTAGTGAGGAAGAGCAGGCTTACAACCCACCCAAAGTACTGCTACGCCTGCTGCCTTCCCTCTGCATGAATGGGAAAATGGTGAGCTTAGACACTTGGAAAGGAAAATTGACAGAAGTTGAGATTTTCAAAATAAGTTGCGGGATTGTATTTTTAATGTTTTTCTGAAATCCCAGAAGAAGCTACATGTTGGAGGGAGAGAGTTTAGATTTTGTTAGGGAATAGAAAGCAAAACTAGAGTAGAACTAAAGTAATTACACAAAACCATACATTTTTAATGTTAAAGCCCTAAACCAAACTGTTAACTTGAAATGGAGATATTTTAGTGTGGAAGAGCAAATATGAGAGCAATAAATGCTATAAATATTTTACCCTGTACACCATGCTGTCAAATAAAAACAGAAAAATGAAGGACATTGTCTCGTTCCAACTGCTGACTCCACTTTTTTTGGAATCAAACAAAAATATAATTTGTTGATATATAACAGGCCATGTGTGATAGCAGCAGGATTTTCAAGGAGACTTTTTTCTGAAAGAAATGTGGGAGTAAAAAGAGCAAATCAGGCTGAGTGTTTAGTTTAATATTTGAGGAGAAAAAAATGAGAAAATTGGAGGAAGGAAAGTGCAAATTGCTGGACACAAAGAAAGGTACAACGTAGGCATAAGGAAGTGCATCAGAGATCTCAGCATTTCAGATGTCGTTTTAGCAAACGCTCTAAAATAAGGGGGAAAAAGGCATATTGTCCAACAGGAAATTCTGATATGTTGAAACTTATTCCCATTCTGGACTGGCATGAAAAGATTAATTATTTTTTTGTGTGTGTGGAAAAAAAGAGTTTTTTACACCAAGTTTCTGTCCCATATAGTTATGGAGAACTATAAAAACAATGTGTTGTGAGTGACTCCAATGTCTCAAAATCCAGACAGAAAATAAAGAGAGAAGAAGAGAGATAATAGTTCTCTCTTCAGCTTTGGTAGCTGAAACCTGTTTTATCTAAATACTTGCTATTAGTTAATAACTGAATAATGAAACCAGCCTTCTCAGGTGCTTGAACGATGCATAAATCTAACTCGGAGTCTTCTGAATGAAAATGCAGACTTTTCACTGCTGTACCTCAGCACTATAAAGGCAATTGCCCAGAGCAGCACACTTGCAGGAACTGCACAATGATCCCTCTTCTTGCTTTGCATAAATCACAATGCCAAGGCAAGACAGCTGCTGCTGGGGTCACTTCGAGCGGGGCAGGGGCATGCAGAGGAGGTTACTGCAGGGCACCATGGCATTCCCTCCAGAAAACAGTATCTGCCTCATTCCCTTGGCAGGAAGAATAGCAAGAGCCTCATTCATGTCACAGTAATTTTCAAGTTTGCCCACACTGCTAAACACCTTTAGCCAGCTTTGTCCAACCATAACGTGTTAGCTGGAGAAAAGGTACTATCTGCGTAAGTGATCAGGGATGGATTCAGCTTTGGTGTCTACTGTGTGTGTCTCTGCCGTGGTGGTGGGATGCATGATTTCCCATTACAGAGAACAGCTGGAGAGCTTACTCAGCTGCCTAAATGTAGGTGTCTACTCAAATGAGAGAGAAATTGCCTTGTAACCTCCATTGACTCAATTTACTAGATAGCCACTGACGATTATATGGGAGGCTTGGACAACTTACCTAACCTAAAGACTTGCTCAGGTGTAGATACCAATAAATTGATGAGATTAATTTTACTCAAGATGTCATTTAAATGACTCCATAAATTACATCATATGTAAACTTTAAAACTGCATAAAGTAAAAATAGTAAATGTTTCCTTGGTTAGCCCTAGGGCTACCCATTGAACATCTTAGACCATGATTTTAGCAGCTCATTAAAAAGCTTGTGATTTCTTGAAAAAACTCATGCAATGTCAATTTCCTTTATTCTCACCTAAAATCTCATACATGAACTGATCTTATCTGGAGACTTAAGAATGGACTTCTGAATCTGAGCAGAATATAATGACAGTTTGCTTATACTGTATTTATTCTTTAATATTGTCCTAGTCTCCATCTTTTTGTTTTTCTTTACATCATTCTGAATATAGAGTTACTTGTTCACAACATGTCTCTATGCAATAAGGTTTGTTTCGGAAGGGGTATTCCTCTATGTTCTAATCTACAGACGTAAATGTATTATGATTTCTTTTTCTATAGAATTGTATTTATTTTTGAGAAGCAAGTTTACTCACTTTTGCTTCTTCAGCACTGAATTTTCTATCTATGCTGTAACATACACCCTGCTAAGAGTGAAAGAGGTGCCATATCTACAGAGCTTTTGGTGGAAGTGCAATTGTGATTTTCAATTGTCCTATTTAATGAACAAGTAGCAACATCTTGTCGCCCAGATTCAGATCTGCTGTGAGCAGCATCTGGTCTTCTTTAGCAGTCTGTTGTAAAGGCCATTATTCAATCTTTTATATGTTAATGACTTTGAATGTCTTCTTTTTTCTGAAACCACAAAGCTATACATTTTTGTCTGATGACACTGCCATTTGCAGTATTGCTACTCATCCTGCCATGGCTACTAGTGTAACATGACATAACAGCGTTGAAATGAATTATCAGAAATCAAGGGCATATAAAACCAAGTGTACAGAAATTGCCTTCTTCCCAACCCAACTTCAGCATAGCAGCTTTCTCTGGGGGGAACTCCAGACCATTTTCCTTTTAACAAATGTCTCTGAAATAGGAGTTGAAAGCCATTTAAATGTGTTGTGCACTATGCATGACAATGTTGCATAAAGAATAAAAGCTTATTGTTATGACATAATGACTAGCTCATTTAAAATTACTGGGATACTGAGTATCTTCAGAGCTTTCACTGGACACAACAGGTCAGATTCATTCAAGGGGTAATCCTGTGGTTGACCAATGTCTGTCAAACACTTTGTCACAGAAGGCTATGATTTTGAAATTATCCCTGTTGTTATGGTTTTATGAGTACATTTCAAATCTAATATTGGAATAAAAGAATTTTTTCCTTTGGTCATTTCAGAATGTATAATACCAAAGTGATGTGTTTGCAGGAAAATTATGCATGATGGGCTTGGACTTTATTTACATGGCACACATTTTAAACTGAAGTCTGTGAGATCTTATGCAGGTCTACTGCTGTTTCTTCTGCAGCTTACATTGTCTTCCATCCTGTGCATCATTCCAAAGTGAGCAGCCTCCAGGGAACAGTGCGGACTACTACTTTGTGTTGTCACCTAGAGTGCTGGCAGGAGTAAGAAAAATGTTTGGCACAGCCTTTCACTGGTAACATATACTGATAGACATGAGTGTGTCTCAGTCAAGCTGTTCAACATTTAAATGTGTAATTAAATATAATCACTATCCATATTAGGGCTGACAGTTTGTGATCTTATTATAGGAAGTATTTAGTAACCTTTGTACTTTTCCTCAGCAGTCACTTTTTGGTTTTCTAGTAATTCAGTCATAATGGGACAGGCCAGTTGGCTCAAAAAAATACTTTCTTCTTCAAATCCAAAGTACAGTATTCTCATCAGCATGTGAAAGGAGGCTTTCATGTTTGGGGTCTTTTCTGCTCATACCTGATAGTATGGGATCTCAACTCAAGGAAAGGATCACTGCAGGAGTGACAGGGGACTGCCAGTGGGAAAATGAGTGCTTATTAGATCCACGTTGAGTATATTTGGTTGAGTCTGTGTTTGGAGAACACACACTTGATTTGACCTTAGCTATGGTCTTTTCTGTTGTGGATATCGTGCAGTTATTTTTGCGTTTTTCTCTTTGAAGAACAAAAGCACCTAATGGAATAACATAGGAGAAAATTCAAATGCAGGTAAGGCTGCATTTTCTCCATTGCCTTATTAAACATGAGAATAGTTATTTCCCCTTAAGTTCCAAATGATCACATCTGCCCATCAGAAAAAAAAGATCCCGTCAACAACATATTTTTATAATGTTCCATTTAATCATATTTCTGTGAAAGACAGTGATGAAAAAAATAAGTAGGAAACATCATCCTGGATCACAGCAGATAAAGATGGACAGCCTATCCAGGAGATGAATTGAATTCTGCTCCTATCTGTATCAGTATATTACAAACTTAAACCTGAATGCAAGGTGATGCCACACAGTGGAATAAGATGAGAGGGAGCAGGAACTTATGACTTCAGATGTTCAGTACCAAGCAGACCCACTAAGCTCTCCAACCCCAGCCCTGGCTCTAGGGAATATTTCAGTGATTACTGAGTAAAGGGGTAATGAGTAAGGCTAGAATAGTGGGTGGATATGTCCCTCCAGCATCTTTCTCAGCTGGACCTATATAGCTTTTTTCCCCAGACCCTTTGTGCAATACCTGTCACTAAATTAGGATAAAGATAATCCAACAAACAACATAACTGGGCACAGTTCCTGCACTGAGGAAGCCAGTGTTAGTAGTAAACAGAAAACAGAAAAGTTAAGGTGAAATGCTTTGCCAAAGTCATGCAGTATAACAATAAAAGAGATGGGAATAGATCTTGATGCCACACTCTGCACCAATCCACTGTCTGCTGGACTAAGCTGCACCAGCCTTATTGGATGACCTTAATTGACAGTGTTTCTTCTTAGATTTGGGAACCTGGGCTAGCATCAAACCGCAAATTATATTCTCACTGGAGAGTTAGCATTTTAAAACTATCTAAACACAATGCCACCAGAAAGAAATTATATCACATAGCTTTTGATATGATTATAAAGCAACAGAGGTGGCAAAACCTAGGGCTTCATCTCAGTGTTGAGTTGGTGGAACCAGTGGTACTTGTAAATCAGACTCAGGAAAAGCCAGCTGGTTGCTGATGATGAGTTTTTGATGGAAGGACGGTGACATCTAGTGGTGTTACTCTTCGGGCAGCCCGTCGCATTCTGTCTCGACGTGTGTTTCAGTAGTACGGCGACATATTATTTTACATATTTAATTAATTCGCTTTTTGAAAGTTTTAATACTTTATGCAGTATCAACGTTTCACCAAACACTGTGGCCTCTGAGTTTTTCAACATAATCTCCCCATTTGTCATTATACTGAAAAACAAATGTTGTCATGAAGAAGTGATTCAGTAGTCTGCAGAATAAAGCTGTATCATAAAACAATTTGCAAGTATTGTGATAATAATTTAAATTTTTCTTTCTGAATTCATGACTTAAGTTCAAGTGTTACTTTCATCAGAATAACATCATGGACTCTGTTTCAGTAGGGATTTAGCTCCAGGGAGTGATTATTCCTCCTAAAAAAAGCGTCGAGAAAGGATGGAACAAATCATCCTTTAGGTGCTTCTGTCTCTCTGGTTTGGTAATTAGTATATTCCAGATGCCTAACTGCAACAGCTGAAATTAGGTGAGATGAAACATACTAAAATGACTTTGATGCTTCTCTCTCATTCAAAGTCAATGAAGTCAAATCTGTCCAGTCATTGAAAGAACTGCTGGAAGAGCAGTTTGGACAATGAAAGATAAAAGATACGGGTATGCAGAGGAACCAAAGTAATATCTATAACAGAAAAATAACCAGTGCTAGGGCTTATTTTTATTGCTGGAGCTCAGACACATGAATTACTAACCACTTGGACCAGCCCATGATTGTGGCCAGCTGGGCCCACCCAGGTACTTGCTGGGCATGTGCAGGGGACACTCCCAACGAGCTGCGCTGGGCCCCTTGGCTTGCGAACTGAGACAGGTTCATTGTATGGAGGTATGCTGTTCCATGCCAGTTGCTTTACTAGTACAGATGTAGCCTGTTATTCTAATGTGAGATGGACTGGTGAGATGCTCTCCAAAGACAATAGTGGAGTGCTTATAATATTTGTGATGCATCTTGAAAATGCAACAAAGAGAATTTCTAAAAAACTTCAGCATGCACTGACTCCATCCTCCTTTGTCTTCACCTTTAGCTAACCCAGTATCAGGTTCCCAAGTAGATTTGCTATTACATGTGATATGTAGTATAGGCCATTTTGTAGTCCATACAAATTTATGGCAGTGACTGTACTCAGGCTATTGCAACCTAGAGAGGCTGGAGATACGGGCTGACAGGAACCTTCTGAAGCTGAACAAAGACTTGGGATAGAATAACCCCCATGCATCTGTACAGGTGGGATACTGACTAGTTGGAGAGCAGCTTTGCAAGAAACTGTGCTGAGGGTCTTGATGGGGCAATAAATTCAGCATGAGCCAGCAATGTGCCCTAGCCACCAGCAGAAGGCCACCAGTACCCCAGGTTGTATGAACAGGAGGGCAACCAGAGGGCTGAGGGAAGTCATTCTTCCCTTTTGGCACATGTGAGACTGAATCTGGAGTACTGTGTCCACTTTTGGACTCCCTAGTAAAAGAAGGACATTGACTAACTGAAGTGAATTTAGTGGAGGGCCATTGTGGAGGGACGTTCAGTGGCTGCAGCACTGGCCTTGTGAGAAGAGGCTGAGGGACAATGACTTCTTCAGCTTGGAAAAAGGAAGGCTCAGGCAAGATCTGATTGCTGTCTTCAGGTACCTAATGGGAGTGCTTAGAGAATACAGAGCCAGAATTTTTTTGGAGGAACACAGTAAAAGGCTGAGAGGCAACAGGCACAAGATGGAACTTGGGAAATTTTGCACTTGATATACAAAAAAAGTGTTTTTACCATAAGGATGGTTAAGCACTGGATCAGAGACCCACAGGAGCACTGGCATCTACATCCTTGGAGATATTTAAACCTTGGCTGGACACAGTGCTGGGCAACCTGACTTAATTGGCCCTGCTTTGAGTAGGAGGTTGGACTGGTGGACTCTGGCGGTGCCCTCCAGTCTGCATGCCTCTATAATGCTAAAAGAAAGCCATTTCAGAAGTCAGTAAATCAGCACTTTAAGGATATGTAGAAAGAAAAAAAGTTCTTCAACTCTGTGCTGTCCTCCTTAGATGCTTCTCACAGTGGCAGAAATGGCATACAATGCAGATGGCAGGATACTCCTCATTATAGCACACTGTATCCTTCAGATCCATAACTTCCTTAAGGCTTGTGATAGCCTGAAATGAAGCTGCAAGATATGCTGCAAGGTCTACGTTTTTGCCTGCTGGTGAGAAGCAGCTCACTTGTGAAGCCGGAGAAATACAGAGAATATACTAGAGATACAGTCTGTTGAGGGACATGTCTTTGGGTTTTGATGGGTATTGGAAAGTGTTTTTTTTCCGACCTGTACTTTTCACTTTCTGAGAGTTAGAATGATCTTTTGGCTGTCTAAAATAAGTGTCTAAGTTGGTAAAACAGAGCTCACAACAGAGCAGATTTAGGAAATCAGTGGTTTGGTTTTTTTAAAGGAGCAGAGAAATACTTGATCATCAGCCCTCATTTGCCAGAAGAAGTCTATGGGTTAATTATTGGACTTGAAGTTAGGTTTCCAATTTTCCACTTAAATTGCATGAAAACATTTAGTGTCTTTGATACTAGAAGAAAAGAGAAAGTAAGTGGAATGCCCGCTGTTCAGATTCCACCATCATGACTCCTTTTAAGAAAAAACATAAACACATGCCACCTCAGTAACACCATATTATAATAGTATTTATATACATTAGCTTTCTTCTGCAACAGCAGTGTTCTTCACTCAGTCCTTCATCTTCAAACTAAGCCGAGTCTGCTCATCAGTCTTCCCTTTGTGTGATATTTAGAATACTACAGCCGACTCTACAGATTTTCTCATAAAAGTGTACCTCTTTCATCAGACTAATACTGTAACTGTGCAAATGACAAAGTCTCTTACTGCAAATGTTTGAATTGTCACAGAATCACAGAATCACAAAATCACTAG
>NW_010510622.1:0-5225 GCF_000687285.1 Phaethon lepturus
AGGGAGAGGAGCCATCCCGCAGGACAGAGCCACGAGTGCTGGGGGTCCCGTGTTCAGGTCCAGTCCCAGAGCACAGCCATGCCCGTGCTTCCAGGCAGACCCACTGCTCCTTGTGCCTCTGCTGTCCCGGCTGCTGCGCCAGGGGGGCAGCGACAGTCGGGTGTGTCCCCGCTCCAGCCTGCTGGGAGAAGGTGCCTGAGCAGCCCTTGGGCACACTGGGGTGGAGACCTGCTGGGGCTGCCTGTGCGGGGTGGCTCTGCCTTGCTGCTGCAGCTTCCAGACAGGGCCATGATTCAGGGTCCCCACACCCCAACTGGGATCTCTGAGGGGAAGCTGGGCATGGCGGTAGGAGTGCCGAGGGTCTCTGACAGCCCACTCTCTCCCCTCCCTTCTGTTTTCCAGATGAGTTTGCCACACAGGAGTATAGTGCTCCCTGCACCACAGGTAGGGTACTGAGAGCCCTTCCTTTCTTTGAAGTTCTCTACATCTTCATTGCATTTTTGGTCTTCTAGCCAGCAATTTTCTCTTTCTTCTCCATGAGTAATTTGGATGAGATTGGCCCAACTCACAAGCACATATTTTGCATGCAAAACTGAGAGCATGGGAGGTACAGTGTTGTTGACTCATTCAAAATCCACCATCCCTGAACTGTCAGAGTGGTTTCCGTAGTCAGGCTGTCCTGGCTTGAATGAAGGTTGTGTCCCTATTGCTCTGTTACTGCCCTTTGGGCTTTTTCTTTGAGTTCAAGTTTCTTATATCATTCTTGTTGTCTCAGATTTGAGGTATCTTCTGGCACTTCCTAAGAGCTCCAGCTAGTGTAGCTGTGGGATCATGCTAAGGGAACTTGACTCTTTCAAACCACCTGGCACACTCCTCCCCTAAAGCACACTCTCTAGAGCAATACAGCAAATCAAGGCCACCATAAATAAATAAATCGGCATGTCATAGTCTGACATACCATGATTTCATGCCATGCTCCAGAACCTCCTGCTCAAGCCTGGCATACCTTTTCACTGAAGCTGTAATGCAGTGCTGCTTTTAGCGCTTCGCTTCCTACTCTGAGCATGGAGCCATACCTGCAGTAGGGAGTCCTCATTACAAAGGAATCCATACCAACCCTTGCTATTGAAGAGGTGTTTGGCTCTTGTAGGAACTTGGGTTTGCGTCTCTTGTATGGTGACAGAAAACTGCCCTGGTGGTAGACCCCACACCTGTACACACAGCCACATCACTTGTCTGCAGGGGGGTCATAGTTCTCCAATATGGCACCCTAGCCTGCTTAGCAACTGTATGTGGAAAAGCCCACAGTGGTGCTGATACATTGCAGCATGCCTTTAAGCAATGCTATTCTCCTTGGACTCCAAGCGATGGAAAGTGTGCTACTATCTGGAGCAACAGCTACTTCCTGCTCAGCTAACTTGTTGCCCAAGCAGGAGGGGGATCTCTCAGGAGGCAGGTATTCCTCATGACCCTAGGCAGCCAGCCCTCAGTCTTGGTTTGGAGTCTGAGCTAGCAGGACAAGAGAGGCTATGATCTTTGAAGGGTTCTCTGCAGTGCAAGGCCACATGTGTTTGGCTTAGGAGCACAGGTCATGTAGAGGCTTCTGTGGAAGGCCCTAACCAGCAATACTTCTGTCTTATATGAAGTCTTCCAACATGAAGACTGCCAGGTCTGGCTTCCCATCACTTGCCCAGTTTTGGAACATGGAGGCTTCTGGAAAGTGCTGAGACCCTGGGAAGTGTTTTTTTCACAAAGCCTGACTGTGGCATCTGAGAGCAGAGAAAAAGTGATTTGGACTCAAGGAAGGCAAAAGTTTTCTTTCTTGCTGGTGGTAAATGGTGAAATTTATGTCCTTTTGTGTTCTTATCTGGTGTCTTGGAAAAGAGCCTGAGCTCCCATGCTTCTACTCCATATTGCTTGCTAACCTGGGCTGTGTCCATAGGTACATCTGTGTTCTGCTAATTCTGGGCCAACAGCCTCCCTTCATGGAACAAAGGTGCATAAGTCCTAAGACAGACACTGAGTGGACAGTAAAGCATTTCCAAAGGGGTATATTGGTGTGGTCTGGTTATCTAGTGGGGAGGCTTTAGATTTTAGTTTACTCTTCCCCATGTCCTTTGAAAGGCAGAGATTTTATCTTCCTTGGAAAGGATGATGGGAAGTTGCTAGTTAAGAGGTCCGTCCACTGGTCTATGTGTCCAAAGGTGGTCTGCACTGACTAAAAGGCAGATCTCAGTTGCAAAGGTTCCTTCCCTGCCCTGAATAGTACTGGTGCAGCAGATTCCTTCCATTCTCTACAGAGAAATACATTTTAAGAGCATATCTCATTGCTGCAGTGAACATCCTTGCTGCCTGTTTGCACAGGCACTGTCCATCCCAGCTGTGACAAATTCCATTCTGCTCATCTCTCCCAGTGGGTCAGAGAGAGTTTCAGCCCTCTCTCAACCTCACATGACTTTAAAGGTGACATGAGTGTTGAGTGCTATGGATGACCCTCATACCTGGTCAAACAGCAGCTTACTCTCCTGTACTGTGCTTTACACACAACCTGGCCCCCCCAAACCCACATCTTGTTCTCTCTGTCTCTTGGCCTGAGAGAGGGAACTGGTGTGTCTCTCTAACTCCTGTACCCTCCCATCTTCTTTCACCCTTGCAGAGGAAGCAGACCAGGGCAATGCATGAAAAATACTCCCAGTTGCCTCACTACCACCACCACCATCTATGAAGAAGATGGAGTGACAGATGAATAGTGCCTGCAAGGAATGGGAAATTAACTTTACAATAAATTAACTGTACTCACCAGTGATTTTTGACCAGTTTATTCCCAATTCTGTTTTTTCCTGCTCAGCCTCCAGTCACAGCTTTAATCTACCTGGCTTCTTAGGTTGAAGAGCATCCCACCCAGCCAGCCATGCCTGTGTGCAGGGAATAAGGCTGACAAGTGAGGAAAAAAAAGAGGATAGAATGATTTAAGTTGGGGTCAGCTTTTCTAATGTAGCCCTCTCAGTGTTATGTACTCTGAACTTGTCATCTGAGATCCTGTCTAGTCAATGGATAAGTACAGGTACTTCTTGAGAACAATTTCTCTCCCCTGGCTTAGAAACCATAACCTTGATTGAACTGGTCTCTGCAGGTGCCTATCCATGTCTTCCACCAGTAGGGAGCCTGGATGATGAGCTAAAGTTCCATGAAATTCAACCTCTGTGATGTGCCCCCTTCTGTTTCTTGTTTGTAGAAGAGTGGGAAGAGATACAAGTCCGCCCTCTTGTAAGATTAGAGTGTGCATGAGGGGCAGGAGGGATGTGTGCATGCATTATGCCTTCAGCTGCTAACTTATAATGGTCTGTTCTCCAGTTGAAGCTTGGGCCTTCTTGTGGAAACTTCCGCATCTTGTGTCTGATGCTTCTAGGAGATTCCCAAGGAGAAGCTAAGGGCATTTGCCGTTAACCTACCTACCTAAGGCTAGTTTAAATGGCACATTTAAATTATAGAGTTGCTTTGGTGAAACTGTCCATAGTCCTCTTAGATATCTCCAGGAATGCTCGCTTTTCTTGGTTTTGTCCCATTAATTTCTGGTTTTAACTTCTGAATGGCAGAAAGATCTTACGTGACTGTTTATTCTCATGAAATGCTTATTGTTAGGTATCATGGTTTATTGTGTATCCAAAGTATGCACAGCTAGTTGTTCCATCCAATTTTTTAGTGTGCCTATCCAAACAGTGTTATTGAGAACAAATAAAGTTCTTCATCTATTTTGCTAGATATTAATATTATGGCACTTCGTCTCCTGTGGTGTTTGGCATTTACTCACTCAAGACCTTTTTGACGCCCCATATTCACACAAGTCTATGGAATGAACTGGCTTCAGTGAAAGCTAAGCAAAATTTCTAATCAAGCATGAATACTAATTGCATTTTGTTTTCATTTACAAATAGTAAAACCACCTAATTTCCCACCATGAAGCAATTACTTTTCCAAAGCAACATAGTTTTTGGTTGCTGAATGAAACTGTTTATTTTAGGCCATTGTGATTTGCCTTTGAAGTATGCAATCCTTTCCCCATGGGGATAGAAATTCAATGTTCAGACATTCCTGCCCTTCTCTAAGGTAGCCTTGCTAAAGGTTCCTACACGGTGTGCCTTGGAGGACCTGCAAGTATTTGACTTTGATGATTTACAGCCTAGTCAAGCAGAGAGATCTTAAACTGCTTTACAGATATAGGCTAGCCAGGCAGCCCCAAATGACAAGTGGTGTGGTTGCCCCTGGGCAACAGTTAGGTGTTATCTAAATTTAAAACCAGGTGGCAGCACAACATAGTGTTAACTCTTTCCATGATAGAAAGCCATTATCCAAATTTTGTGAATAGAACACACTCCAGCGATTTTGGAGACTTTTAAATTAAATTGTCATGATGGTCACTTGGTTTCATTTGAGGCAGAAAAGATTCAACACCATAACTATGGTAGAGTACTCGCCAAAAAGTGAATGAAAATGCAGGATCTGTTGCCATCCACCTACAGCCCGCTGTAAAGGCAGGTGTGTAATTGCAGACCTATGTCTGTATGCATAGGTTTGCAGACCTGGCACTTTTGAACCTACTTGCCCTTAAATAATGGTCTCAGCTGAGACTGTGTCTCTCCAGTACAGTCAGTCTCTCATGACCCCATTGCAGGGGGACAGCTATAAAAGGGGCCAGAGCAAACTGCTTTCCTCACACAGTGAGGAATTCTAGCTCATGAAGGGGAAAGAGGGTCTTGACATGGATGATGACAACACAAAGCACTTCAGCATCACTGCAACAGGTACAAGTTCTTTGCTGCATCAGTCATTTACATTTTTGACAACCTGAGTGTGTGCACATGAAAGAAGCTGCATGAGGGACTCCTACAGGTGTGTTTGCTTAAGCTTGCATTGGCAGGGTCAAAGGCACCTCTGCACATAGAACCACGTAAACAAAATACACAGGGTGCCATATGAACTACTGAACTAAGGCTGATTGCAGATCAGGGATGCAGACCCTGGGAGAGATCTAGACTAGAGAGAATGTGATCATTTGGAAAACTGGCATGCAAAAAGTTTAACCCAAACTACCAGATGGGAATCCAGGGCCTCCCCTCTGAATTCTGCTGAAGCACTGTAAGCCTAGTTGTGAGGGAGAAAAAAAATGCGTATTAAAATTACTCAAAAAAACCAAAATAGATCTACAGGCCCCCACTGAGGGAAAG
>NW_010510622.1:5256-7269 GCF_000687285.1 Phaethon lepturus
CATGAAAAATGCAAGCAGTTTTGCTCATAAGGGTGGTTCTTGGTTGAAATTCTGACTAATGACACTGTTAAGTTCCCTCTCTGGGGGAACTTAACACTTCAACTGTTTAGAAACAAGCAGACAATGTCTTCACTGCTAGAACGGGAAAGTCCACAGGTCTTCCCTTCAATTCTATCTGTCTATCTGGCCTGCTGTGAAAGATCAGATTGGACAGGTTCACACTATCCTTCCACCCCATAGCAGTGATTTCACAGTGGGATCAAAGGCAATATGTGATCAGAAGTTTATGTCCAAGGACTATGTTGCAGAAAACACTCCCTTTTAGAGACAGGGAACCAAGCTTCCAGTGCATAATGGATCAGGTAGGATTTCCTCTTCTCCTGGACAACATGCAAGTATGGAGACAAACCTCCCCACTGCCAAAAGCTGTCTGCCTCCTGGTATTCCTGAGGAGTCACCAACCACCACCTTGTCATTGATGGATCTGGATTTAAATCTCAGGCCACTACACAGTCTCAGATATAAGGAGATACAAGACACAGTAACAAAAAATAAGGCCAGAAGCATCTGATGAGGATCAAGACTTAATTTATTTATAGCGTTACTTCCTTTTTGGTGTTGAGGTGTCCTCACCTAACATTTCAATAGCCCCCTAAACAAGAAGATCTTCTTGGGGCACAGACACGCAATCTGAACCAGCAAGTGTCAGACAAGATGTGGTCTTCAGGCATTTCCCTGTTCAGCCTTGGCTGGAGATGGGAAAAGGACAGAGTGAGATAAGTATCCTGGTGAAGCCGTGTCCAGAGCCCTGGACATCTTCTCTGTGTTCTGGTGGCTATGCAAGTTCAATCCCTTGAATCTGGGAAACTCCACCTAAAAATGCCCACTTGCAGACAGATAACAGAATGGCAATGCCTGGACACATTCAAGATATCCATGTTACAAAGAGGGGAGGCAGAGACATCCTGGACATACATGAGCTAGCCCAGTATACTTTCTTTCTCAGCACCTGGGTTTCCCAAAGGAAGGAAAAAAATAACCCAGGGCAGAGTCTGAAATGTTGCCACTGAAGACATATGAATAACACCAACATTTCACCAAGGTGTTTGGGAGACAATTCCTCAGTATTCTTCTGTGTCTACAGCATGGCAAATGTGGCCCTGAAAAGGGCAGAGACACAAAGGCTCTCCCAAGAGAGATTTCAATCTTATTTCTGCAATGTGACACACACACTGGAAAAGACAAGTGCCTCTGTGCAAACAAAGGCAGTAACACTGGGATTGCCATTTTCAGTGAACCAAAATGAAAGCTGTATCTGATCTTACACAGGACATGGGGTGACGGCATTGCTTTTTCTCTCTGTACTGAGGCATGCCTAGAGACATCAATAGGCATAGTGAAGATAAACGCTGAGAGAATACCCAGGCTGAGGAAACCCAAAGTCTGCAAAGACTCTCATTCAAGACAACCTGCAACAGCCATGCTGGAACATCGCAGTTGTCTGTGTACCCTACCTGGGGTGCAGGGAGCGCTGTACACCTGTGTGGCAAACTCATCTGGAAAACAGAAGGAAGGGGAGAGAGCAGGCTGTCAGAGCCCATCAGAACTGCTGGCAGAGGGACAGGTGCCAGAGACATGCTTCTCCTGGGACCTACAGCAGGCCATTGCCACCATGCCCAGCTTCCCCTCAGAGATCTCAGTTGGGGTGTGGGGACCCTCAGTCACGGCCCTGTCTGGAGGCTGCAGCAGCAAGGCAGAGCCACCCCACATGGGCGGCCCCAGCAGGTCTCCACCCCAGTGTGCCCAAGGGCTGCTCAGGCACCTTCTCCCAGCACGCTGGAGCGGGGGCACACACGACTGTCGCTGCCACCCTGGCGCAGCAGCCGGGACAGCAGAGGCACAAGGAGCAGTGGGTCTGCCTGGAAGCACGGGCATGGCTGTGCTCTGGGACTGGACCTGAACGTGGAACCCCCAGCACTTGCGGCTCTGTCCTGCGGGATGGCTCCTCTCCCT
>NW_010510623.1:0-19203 GCF_000687285.1 Phaethon lepturus
GTTGTCGCTGGGGGGGGGGTGTGTTTGCAAGGAAACACACCTATAAAATAGAGACCTATAGACATATTTTTTAATATGTATCTATTATCAGGGTCGTTGGTGGCTGAAGCCGGGAAGTAGAGCATTTCTCTTTCTGTGCGATTGCGTTCAGTCGTGCTGGCTCACCAACACGACACTTCAGCTGCATCAAAATATAGGCTGCAACCACAATCTGACTAACTCTCCAGCTGTATACATATGCAACTGCTCCTTATATTCATCGAGCCGCTTGGAGTTTGGGGTTTTTCCCCTTCTCCTCACCTCATTCTTATTTTGTTCATGGTTGGAGTCCCTTGCACAGGATAAAGGGTTAGACATGCTTTAAAAAAAAGGCAAATTTACTGCAGTCGTGTCATTTATTGCAAAACTAAATGGGAGGAAGAGTCTGTGAAATATTTCTTTATTTTATTTTCCTTATGGAAAAGTGCTGTTGGATTCCCCCTCAGCCTCTCAGGGCAGGGACTCATCTGTAGGAAAGGAAAGATTGTGAGTTTTCATCACAAATTCTCTCTGGAAACATTATGTTCACATCAGAGATGACTGCTGAAAGGGATCAAGAGAGAAAATTACTGCTACCATGGAAACATCCCAGAAAGGATATTTATTGTTTTGTCTGTTTTCTGGAGAACTTCTGTCAGTCTGCATTGCCTTTGTACACATTATATTGTGAACTTGATTGCCTCATTTTGTAAATAGGAACTCCTACATTTTTTGGCCAAAAGATTATTTTCCTGTTTGTTAGGTGCTAATAGAGGAGGAAACAGGCTCCCCAGAACCTAGGCTACCTTCACAATTAGCCATCTGTGCACAAAACAGCCATTTTAGCATGTTGTCCTTTGAGAGGCACAGAAGAGAATGTGTTAATATAGATCCTAAAGACAGTCTAAAACAGCCTGTGTTTTCTCAAAACCCATGGAATTAAAGTCTGATGGGCTGGGGAGGAGTCCTCTTACCCTAGATAATGCAGTATGTTTAATGACGAGATTTTTATGACCTGAACTCAAAAGAAACCGTTCCCCAATCCTTTTGACAAGGCTTTCAAGTATCATGTACCAATAAATTAGAAGTGAAAACTGAGCTAGAGACAAATACACCCAAAATATCTAGAGAGGAGGCAATGACCTGTTATTCCCACAAAGGGCATATCCAGCTGAGCAACATCCTGGTGGAACGCCAAACTAAACTTCGCCTGGCTATGTGCATTTTGATTTTGACGCGATGCCGACGACGCTGACAAAGGCTGTGACAATACCTAACCAGGTGCAGCGGAGTAGGTTGAGTTCCAGGTCTCTGGGAGTGGGAGGTGTCTGGCAGATAATTATGGAACAACTCTGCCTTTCCCCTGCCCTCGGGAAGGACAGAGTTTCTCATGCACTGACCAAACGAACTCTATTCATAACCAGTCTCTGCTGGAAAAGAAAGTCTTATTTTCATTTTCATACAATAAGTAGCGACATGCTGCTTTTCTTTTTCATGGAGCTAGATAGATATACATTTATGTATAGGACTAGTGCCTTTTCTGTGACAGAAAACAAAGCGATGCATTGCCTTTGTTTCAGGGCAAACTCAAATCTGGAGGGGGGGATCTTTTAATCAGCTGTTGTGAACTAATCCTTTGTGAAATCAATGCTTAACCAGATCCAGAAATGTGGGGGGAAATTGATTGTTATTATGGCTGTTAGCTTGCCCAGGCATACTGAGGGGAAAAAAGCAGCTCTCTGAACTGGTACTGCTTTAATTATTTAGTTATGTCACATTACGTTAGGAACAAGAACTGAGCGGAAAAATCTACAAGTGAGCTGAAATGAGCATATTCACGCTCACTTTCTACTTACAGCAGCAGGTAAATAGTGGTATACGTAGCTCTTTCAGCCTGTCATGAATAACCAGCATCTCAACAGGATGCTTTTACCAAGCCAAAAACCAAAGGAACCAAAATAGGTCAATTAATCAAAGTGGTTTCTATCTTTATAATTTCTTTCTCATTATTGTACTTTATTCATTAGTGTAACTGGATCAGAAAAGAGTCTAATCTGTCTCCTAGCCCCAGCGTACCAGTGCCTGAGCATCTCCTGGGAAATAAGTGACAGCAATTTTTCCCTTCACTGGGTGGAGTGTGCTCAGCTCCCCGCAGGACTGGGCTTGTGCAGCTGTACCTCATACACACCAACACTATAATCTTCTTAATTCAGTCAGAGGAATATTTTTCCCACTTCTGTTCTGGAGTTTATTGTTGGCTAGTGCAAGCTGGACAGACTGACTAGACATGGGCTTCTACTGATCTATTCTAACTGAATTTAGCTCACTTTTGCCAATGGTCATGTTTCTGCCTGCCCTGGGACCTGATTCAATCTCTGCTGAAGTGAAGGAAAGAATGAATGAATGAAACCTACCTACTCGAGCATTTCTGGATGGGTTTTAAAGGATTCCATAAAATTATATTGTACCTTTAGGATAAATTATAGTTTGTCCTTCATATAGGGGATAATTGCCCATAGGAAAATGGTTCACTCATACAACCTCTTCGCTAAAATCCACCTGTAACACAAAGAATATATTTTTTTAAATGAAATCCCCAAAAACGAAGTAATAACACTAACAATAAAGACAGAAATAAACTTGCAAGTCATTTTATAGGCCATGTTCTCTACTTCATTACATTGATGTTATTGCAGTCTAGCACCATTCAGTGGTATTACCCCGCCACGAAATTAGATGCCCTATGGAACAATCTCACAAAATAATTCTGTGTGCAGTTTTAATATTAATATTTTGAGCAGCATTTAAATATATTGATATACTGGTTTTGCCATTTGAAGCCTTCATTTTCATAATCAAAATGACATCTAGATTTCTCTATGGTCATTTCAGGAGCTATATAGGATTTGTATTTTATATTTAGGTGCTGCCATTGGAAAATTGGTGTTCATAAAGTACATTGAACATAGAGATAAGAACTTTCTAGCACAGGAAACCAATAGTTTCCAGTATAACTAAGGAACGATAAGAAAGATTCAGAAAATCTCAGATTTCCACAACAATTTATGGCTTCCATGTATGACTTACACTAGGTTTCCATAATTAATAAAAACATGTGTAGTGCCGGTGGTATTCTTCATTATAAGTTCCAGTTTAAAATAACAACCACTATTTTGCTTGTCCGTTTGCTAAGTCTGTCTCCATATGTTAACTGCTGCTTCTTTCTTCTTCTTCTTTATTTCAAGGAAATATTTTAAATATGGCAGAAACTAAAACCTTCCAAATTGAAGCAGCCTCTGCTCTCACCTTTTTCTGTGTCGTAATCTGTTGGGTTGATGCAGCTTCCTTCCAGCAGCATCAGCTGCTTCAGAAAGATCCAGACTATGTGATGAAAAACTTACAGAGGTTCCCAAATCCCGATATGATCAAAGCTTTGGAATACATAGAAGATCTTCGCAAGCAAACTAACAAGGGAGAAAGCAGCCCTGATTACAACTCCTACCAAAGTGTCCCATATCTCCTGCAACAGAAAGAAAGCAAAGATCAGGTTCACCTACCAGATAATGTAAGGGATTCTTTGACTGACGATGAGTCCCATTGGGTTAAGGTAATGTTGGAAGCCTTGCGGCAAGCTGAGAAAGAGTCAAAAGCTGGCCCAAAGGAGAATAAACCTTATGGTCTGAGTTCAGATAACAACTTTCCAGCTGCAGTAACTGATGATTATGAGGCTTACAAGTGGCCCGAGAGGTGGCAAAAATATCTCAAAATGCCACTTGGGCACTACGAAGACAGTTCAAGAGACAGTCCCTTCAAGCGTACTAACGAAATAGTGGAAGAGCAATACACACCCCAAAGCCTTGCTACGTTGGAGTCTGTGTTTCAGGAGTTGGGGAAGATGGCAGGACCTAGTAACCACAAGAAAGAAAGGCTGGATGAGGACCAGAAATTGTATACAGATGATGAAGATGATGTATATAAAGTGAATAACATTGCCTATGAAGATGTGGTTGGAGGTGAAGACTGGAATCCCATAGAGGAGAAGGTGGAAAGTCAAACCCAGGAAGAGATAAAAGATAGCAAAGAGGAAATTGATAAACATGAAGAGGAGATTGATGATGAAATGAAAAGATCAGGGAAACTCAGCTTCCTCGAGGATGAAATAAGAAGAGACAATAAAGATCAAATGTCAGAGGATGTTTCAAAGCTAATGAACTATTACCTGAAGAGGCTGATGGGCGGTGCTGCAAATAGGAAATTAAGGACTGGAGGAGAACTTGAGGAAAAAAGAGCACCCACATTTTTGGATAAGCAACTCGATCCTCAGTCTATAGCTCAGCTGATAGAAGTCTCAAGGAATTTACAAATTCCTCCTGAGGATTTAATAGACATGTTGAAAGCTGGAGAGAAAAAGCAGCTTCAGAGTGAAAGGTTGGAAGCTGAGCAGGAAGCAGAATTCCCAGAAGACCTCGATGAGATCGTTGAAACTAATCTAGGACAGAGCGATATATTTAAAAATAATGTAAACTCTAAAAATGGGTACATGAAGCAGCCTCTTAATGTTATCCCAGAAAATCTACCTGAAGACCTCAATATTGAAGATATTGTCAGTCTTCTGGGAACTGACAATTTAGCTAATCAGAATCCCTCCTACTTACTAAATCATCTTAATCAAGAGAATGATTTGCCAAGACTGTCTTACATTCCCAGAAGATTGAAAGGGCACCCATTTCCGAAAGCTGCCTGGATGAACGATTTGGAAAGGCGACAAATGGAGTATGAGAAACTGAACGAGAAGGATGAAGAGCTAGCCGATTACTTGGCAAAGGTGCTGGCAAAATATCCCGAAGTTATCAATACGAACCAGATGAAACGAGTCCCAGTTCCAGCTTCTGAAAACGACTTGCAGGACGATGACCAGCTGGAGCAGGCCATCAGGGAGCACCTAAGCCAGCTGGGACCACAGGAGGCCGCAAAGTTGACTTCGCTCAGCAAAAGGCTTTCTATGGCTGGGGAAACCGATGACACGCAAAACAGGCAGTATCTGGATGAGGATATGCTAGCAAAGGTGCTGGAATATCTAAAACAGGAGAAATCAGAGCTTGAAAGAGATCACATTACTAAGCGGGCAATGGAAAATATGTAATTGTTCCCCAAATATTATTTCTCTTCAATGTGTTGACTTCTATCCCAATTCAGTTGTGATTTCTTCCCGCTCTCCCACTAAACAACCTATGGTAGACTACTTACCATTGAACAGTCTGCATATCTTTCTCCGAGCTGTTATATTGTTTATTGGTATACTTATATATGTTATAAATTATGGGGCAAACCACAAATTGCTTCGAGTGTTTTAAGAAACAACTTAATGAAATCAAGTAAAACTATAATATGTAAACACATGACCTTTGCATTGTTAATAAAACATGATAAATGAACAGTGACAATTATAATTTGAAATTTTTAAGATTAATTGGATTATTTTGTTACTGTCTGTAGTGTTTTTTGTGGAGTATCAAATAAAAAAATAAAGCATTATATATAGTTTTATTTACAAGGCTTTTTCTATTCAGTGTTTTATTGTTGATGAATAAATTATTTCTGGACAAGAGACTGTGTTTCTTTGTGGTAGTTGATAAAGTCATAGTAAGTTGAAACAGAAACATGTATGTTTTACTTCTACAGGTAATCCTTCTAGAAGTCTGTTATTCTACTGTAGTATTCTACAGTTAATTGATAGCTTATACTTCTGGTTTTTCTGGGAACTGACTGGCATTATCTTTAAGGGCAGCGTGCACTTAAAGAAGAGCTTGCTCAAGTCAACCAGGGCAATAACTGCATTACCTTTTTTGAAAATTGGGCCCCCCCATAATTAATGATTATGTATTTCTTGGCAGTGGGACGAAAATAAGTGATCTGTCCAGCTAAGGCAGACTCCATGATGAAGCACTGAAAAAATACAAAATTGAACCTTTGGTTGCGAGTAGCAGCAGCTCTGGGAAGCTCTGACGAAGTAAACGGGAAGCAGATGGGTTCCTCGCCATCTCTCATGATGGCTGCCATGAATAAAGAGACAGGCTTCAAGGCAGGGAAAGCAGAGAACTCGCCCTATAGGTAACATCACTTTTTTTCTTTAATAAAAATATTATTTTCCAGTTCATTAAATGGCCATTACAGGTATACATAAGTATATATAGAACCTTTGTTTTTCACTACATTACCTAGACACTTGAAATGTCTCTTGAGCTCCTGTTAAGACCTGCAGTGGATGTTCTGGAAAAGCTACGGCTCCTTTACAGAACGAAACGTGCTTGTGTAACTCCGAGTCAGACACGGTTTTCACTAGGCGTGCTCAGGCATAAGCACTTCCGGGATTATAGTTTAAAAGCGGTTTCCCCTGTTGCATCCTTCAGCAACTCATCTCTGCTAAGTGGGGTGGGGATGATTTTTGGTGAGGCTGTGTCTAATGAAGCAAAGTACAAAGGCTGCAGAAATAAGACTTCATCTTCAGTGTCAGCATTACCCCGAGCAGTCACAGACAATAGGAGTTCAGTCAGAGCTCTTGCTTTGGGCCACGGCAAAATCCTTCAGCTTCCTGTACTCGGATGAGTCGAAACATTAGACACAGAATTGAAAAAATACCAGAGTTAAATTCACTTTTGTAAAGAAGGACAAACCTGTTGCCTTTTGATATGCACTTGCTTGTGACACTGATAACTTAGAATCACTATTTTATTCAAAACAAAATTGTGCTTTAAAAAAATAACGATTTTTATCACCTTGATTCCTAATACTCTTATATTCTCTTTGATGCTAATACTTCTCCGGCAATCCCCACAGTCCAGTAAATTTCCTTTTGATCAAATCAGTAACATCTGTGATTTAATAATTAAGTATGTAATATGTAAAACTGAGGAAGAATCATAAAAACATAGAATCAAGGAATTATAGACTATCTTGACTTGGAAGGGACCCATAAGGATCATCGAGTCCAACTCCCTACTCTGCAGAGGGCTACCTCAAACTAAACCATGTGACTAAAAGCATCGTCCAGACAAGAGCGCTGAGAATTAAATGAATGTTTGCTATTTTCAGTGAGCAAGGTTAATAATTTTATACATGTCTTCCAAGGTCGTATTTTAACAGGAGACTGTACTTGCTGCCCTTAGTCACACACACACAGAGTAACAAAGCCTAACTCCACAGCCAACTTGCTAGAGACCTTGGTTTTTTTCCAGGGCTGTAGTTAAATGCTTTTTTTTCTTTTCTTGTGGGGAAAAAAGAATCAGTTCACATAAATATTTTCATGAAAGGAAATAATGGGCAGCCAGAGAAGCAGGAGGCCGTCTGAAGGCCAGAGATGCCCAGCCGACACAGGCGCTGTGCCACGGGTGGCTGGGAGGGAACCCAGCAGCCGGTGTCACAGCGTTGGCTGCGCACACCTCTGCCTCTCCTGGGTGTAGCAAGGGCGTTTTCCCCACCACTTCATCTCATGAACCAGGTGAGGAATCGTTTGTCAATCTTTGCAAAACATCTCTCCCAGAAGAAGAGTTTTTGGGAAAGGCTGGCTGCACAGGCTCTGCTGCCATCCAGGGACAGCAGCCCCTTGGGAGCAGCCTGCTGTCCCGTGGCTGCTTCGATGGAGGCATACGGCGGTCACAAACATGCTGCTCAACACACATAACAAACATGGTACCAGACTAAATAATTAAAAATATCTTAAGCAGGGCTTGGGCAAAGCTCATTGAAGATGAGAGTAACCTCCTCCCCGACTCTTGCACAGACCCTGAAACAACACATTTCTCCTGCCCCAGACGGCTCAAAGCACGAGCAGGATATCAAGGTGGCTCAGAACGTGTTTTCTTGTGTTTCCTTTGTGCAGCAGTAGCCTTAAAGCACGTGTGTGTACATGTGCCCTCTGGCCCAGCTCTGGGCCGGTAATAAAGTCGCACATCAAAGCTATCACCCCGCACCACGTGTGCTACCACGCAGCCACGGTACAGTGCATGTTGCGGGTTTTGTCCTCATGGCTAAAATAGGTGCAAATTTACCTATTTTTTTCACAGCGACAGTTAAAACTGCATTTTTTTCCCCTTTTTCTGACCTCCTTTCTTACGAATGGCGACAGACAACGGTGCTTTAAAAAGAAGCTTTTCCATTTCCCCCCTCGCCCCCGCCATACAGGGCCGAGCAACACGTTGCTCTGGCAGCCAGGAGGCAGCGGCAGGAGAGGCTGTGCAGCTGTGCCGCATCCCAGCAGCACATCCCAGTGCAGAGAAAATTAAGATGAAAGTGCTTTGAAGCACCAAACTTTGCTTCTGCTTTGTCCTAAAATTGTGCTCGGACAGCCTCTGCCACAACCCACCCAGCCCTGCCGTGGGTCTTTGCACCGTGCTCCGGTGCAAAAACCTTGAGCCGGCACCGCAGTTACCCTACGCCACCAAAGGTCCCCTGACTTGAGGGCTTTCCTAAGGGGCTTGGCTCAGGGCGTGTTTGATATTATCTTCAAGTGGAAAACAAGATCACCAAGCAATGGGTTTTATGGTTTAAAGGGTTTTGGGTTTTTTAAAGTCAATGTAAAATGTTGAATGCATCAAAACAATGTTGTTTTACAGCAGGTATGTTAATGTAGCGTGCTATTGTTATTCTTACCTCTTTAGCTGATCTCATTCTTTTCAAAAGGATGATTTCAGTGAAGGGACAGAGGTTCAGACGTCCCTGTTTCAGCCATTATTCCTTGAACGTGTACCAGGCAATAATATACCCAACGTACAAGGCGTGCAGACCTAGAAGAGATGCCACAGAAAAGAGACATGGTCAAGCATGACCGGTGGTAGTTTTAAGTTCCTTAGTTCCATTCCCCTCCTACCACCGCCCATAGTACTCCCTTCCCCTGGGCTACCTAGGCTCCCGCGCAGACCAAAGCCCGGAGGAGCTGTTTAGCATAAACGCTGCCTCCAGGCTCTTGCTCAAGGACAGCTCAATTAAAATTTTGGATACTAGAATGATTTTGGATCTAAGGAACCAGAGGTACAAACCCACGCATAAGAGGACAGATTCCTTCAGACTGTGTAGAAGAAGAAAATAAGCTTTGGAAAATCCAAACCTTGGCCTGAACTACACCACTTTTTATAAGAACGTCTCACTTACGGGGTGTGCAAGCCATAAGGGACTTTGTTGTTTGTCACTTGTCTTCATAAACGAGAAAAGGGATGTTGACCTGGAAATAACAAAATTGCACACTGAATAACAGAACTAATGTGGAACTTTAAAGCTGATTTCAAGCTAAAAAGTGACCTCAATACCCTTTCCTCTCTGAGACACAGAAAGTAGATGACTAATCTCCCTATGAAGTACTTAATTTCTAACAAATGAACCTCCAGCTCCATTTTTAAATGAAATGAGCAAATATTAAATAGGCAGCACCCTCTCGGTAACTATAGCTGCCTCTTGCTATGTAACCAAAGCTCCTGCAGAAGAGCAGATAGTTATATCTGAATACGCCAGGCAGCGTTATCAAAACGTACATCACAACATGAGATCTGCTCCATTAAAGCCACTCCAGAGCCACCCCCTGCAGAGAGGCTGTGTAGTGCTTAATTGTTCTTAATAGCCACAGCCGCTCCCGCTTTCATTTGTCTGTGTTTTATGTTTTCCTTACGAGTATAGTGGGACAAGCAGTCACGTTGTTAATAATGCACACAGAATACATAATCCATAACAGATACACTATCAAGCTTATTATTATAATTACATACAAAATAAAGTGACCATCCTGCAATTTTTACTCAGGCCAAAGGAAGAAGTAGATTTTTAATTCCTCTTTTGTGCTATGATGTGACAGCATCCCAGATGCAGCTGGTTTGTAGTCTCTGTTTATCAGTGGCTTTTGTCCAGCAAGGAAAAACGTTTCTGCTCACATCTTCCTCTTAAAACCTGCGGTAAGCTCCACTGTGTCCTCATATCTAAGGTCCTCCCTAACAAGCAGACTGAATAGAAATTCTTCATGTGGTTTGAATGTAACAAGCTGCTGAACACCTTCCTCGAGACCCAAGGGAGTTCTTCTTTGTACATACACCAAAATTCATCGTATTGGTATCCATAAGAGTTAATACCTTTTTGTTTTTTCGTTAATTCACATGCTACTGCGAGTGTTTTGTTTACATCTGCATCCTGACGGTCCATTATCTTGTCAGCTAGGGATCTTAAATGAGAACATTTGTTGATTCAAAAATTAATGTAACCACATTATCTCATCTGAAGAAATTAGATTCTTGCCATTATTTTTTTTCTAAACGGCTATTTCCACGTTGCAGTGGAAGGGGTTGGACTCGTGTATAGTATGACAGTCGTTAGTACTTCTCAAAGCACTTTACAAGACACCTTGTTTTGCAGGGGAAGTGGTGCGAGACATCTATGATTTTCTTGACGCGGCACAGGGCAAGCCGAGGCTGGAACCCGGGCGTCCTGAGCCGTGCTTTGCTTCACAGCTTTATTCTGCCATTCTTGCTGTTGCTAGCTAATAAGAAGACTCATGACTCAAACCTGCTTCTCCAGGCAAACCTTGCTCAAACAAATCTTCCATTACTTCACGGAACGTCAAACGTAACGTCATGGGAGTGGAGGACTTCTGTGGACAACAGTCCCGTGCGGGTGAGAGCCACGTGGGAAGTGTGTTCCCTGGAGCACCCCTTACCTCCTCCCGAGATGCACAACACCGGTCAGTGGCTATTTACTACACGATGCGTAAATCCATACAGACACAGCTGGATGCCAGCTGCACTTCGCATTTGTTCAGCACTTCCAGAGAGGTTTCTGTGAGCTGCAAGGCGCTCCAGCTCGCAGCAGCAGGCAGGTGCAGAGCCTCTAGTCCATCAAGTGGAAAGGAGAAGCCCTGAATCAGAGCTGATTATCTGAAGAGCCACGTTATTCCTGACTTTTGGATCATTTGAAAACATTTGAGATCGTTAATAATTCATTTGCAGATGTTGCAGAGCTCTAAAAGTGGCTGATTAAATGCATTTGACGTTTCTCTTGAGAGAGACTGTTATTCCAGGAAACCACTCGGTATCTGCAAATGTCTTGGAATTAGCGTAGTCAAAATTACAGGTTCATTTACAATGTTTTCCCCTCATAAAGGAAGAAAAGCAACCTCTGATTCCAAATGTAATGTACACTGGTGAATAACTATAGCACAATTATTTTAAATTCACTGCAGCCATTCAGCAGAGCTGCTAGGGAATGACTAGCGGTCCAATGCAGAGAGCTCTGCCTTCCTTTGCCAAGACAAAAACCTGCAGACAACGAACCACGCAGGTCCTACGCACTTGGGGGAGGAGAGCTAGAAAATGGTTGTCTGGCAACGCCCCAGTTCCTACAATTGCTGCTCCATGATACGCTTCCCAAAAACCTTCCTGGCGTCTGCCTAAAAATAGAGCCCCTGGTTTTATCCTGGCAGAAAAACCAGCCTCTGACGGGGCAGCACGCTGGGAGGGCCACAAAGCAGCCAAGTTCTCTGGGTCAGATAAGCAGGATCCAGGACTGGCTCTAAAAGAAATAATGATCTTTATACCATCTTTGTGGCTCCCTGATAATGTCACCAAATTTGAGTCCGCTGGATGTGTTTGGTTTCACGCTTAAGTTAGAGTAAATCTCTTCTGGTGTAGCTGTGGGCTGCATTTCGTACCACTCCATTTCAATGCCTAGATGAGAACTAAGCATTTATGCAAATTTCAGCATTTATTTTTCAAGTAGGTGACCCACATCAGGGCAGTTCTCCTACTACTCTGCTTCCTGCAGCCACCACCACTGGGCCATCTCATCTACTGGAGATGGTGGGATCCACCCCTGCCAGAACGTTGCTCAAGGTCACCTTGGTAAAGCCTTTTTGGGTAATTTTCCTCTTGCCCTAAGCTCATGCCAACACACAGAAGAGAAGGCACACTGCACCTGTCTGTTGAGATCTCTAGGCGAAACACATGGTCGTTCTTTATTGTCTATTAAAACTCTTTCCAGAACCATACTTCCTTTAAACAGATCTTTTTTCCAGCTCAAATTTTAGGTTCCACTTAGATTCACATTGTAGACCTGTTACCCCTAAACGCAAAAAGAAACCTTCCATCCCCACTTCTCTCTCTCCTCTTTAACCTAAGAGAAGGCATCAGACTATTTGGATGAGATGCAACATAATTTCTGCAAGGAACACATTTTCTGTCATGGATATGTGTTTTGCCACCTACTAATAAATGTCATAGCAGAGCAACGAAGCACTTAGACACTACCAGTAGTTGTACTCCCGTATTAAGTATGTAAGAGCCAGGCCATGAACAATATGTACAGACACAGAAAATGTAAAAATAAAGACAAATCATTAAAAGGGATAAAATCAACATTCCTTGCTTGTCATTCGTGTAGCATAACAAGGGGAGATGTGTTAAATCTCTGCAAGTAGGTTTTGGGATGCAAACGTAATCTGACAGGAAAACTGTTTTCTACGAGGTTAAATTTACTCAGATCCAACATACAATCAGTTGATTTTCTTCTTACAAATACGAGTGCAACAAGGTAGAAACTTTGCACTAGTGACTAGTATAGTGAAGGAGACTAAGAAAAAAAACCTGAAAATGTTATTTTTTATGTAAATCTGCAACTACCATAATATTCCACCAGTTAATTTAGACAACAGAAATGTTGTTACTGTACAAACTCACAAGGCCTTTAGTCTTACGCGTGGCCCTGGACTTTGCTTTCCTAGCAGCAATGGTCAGGTTGAATTTGTTTATGTGTATTTTTGGCTTTCTAATTTCTATTTTAAAACTGTCAGCTCCCTCCCGGTCCCCCTCCTCACCGGAGTTTACAGTCTGAAGCTGGTGCCACCACAGTCACACGAACCTTGAGGGATGGCTGGGGCACACTGGTGCTCTGGTGCCATGACGTTCTGTCTTCTGCATGCCTGAGCCTCCCCCTCACAATGAAGGGGTCCCATCCAAAGGATCTTTAGCTGCGGGGAATGACTCATGGATAGTTTCATTCTAGAAAAAAATCAGTGTTGAAAACACCACAACTATGAACAATTAAAAAAAAAAAAAGAAAACTTTGCAAGGAAATTTATCAAACCCTCAACTTTATAGTATCTTTCTTACTTGTTACAAAAATACTAGTTTTATTTTAGTTTTATGTTGTTTCTCTTCTCCTTTTAAAGTCAGCACGCTGCACTTTGCTGATCCTACGCAGGAGTTGAAAGCTACTGGCCGCTTTCGAATTTGGCAGCACCTTTCACATCGGTCTGATTTATATCCGACACAACACAGGTGAACCTAACAGCTTCACATAATTCTGTACCGTATAGCACTGTGTGTTTCCATGCCAGTAAACTTTGTGCTATCCCAAGTAACGAGGACATACTTAAGCTGAAGCTCAACCCCAGCCCAAAGAAGATGTGGTGGTGGGAATGGGACACCCAGCCTCCACCAGGGACAGACCAATGTTCAATGCCGTCTTTGCAGCCCCATCTCCCCCTCCCTAGTGTGGAGAAAATCGGGGACTGTATAAATAAATAAAGCCAGTATAAATACTTTGAGACACCCAGACCAACACACAGCTAAAACATACAGTTTAACATGTAGTTTAAAAAAAAAATCACCTCACATGGGGAGCCACAGAGCAAGTCTGATTTTCTTCAGCGCTTGCTTTGGCCATGAAGTTCCTTTAAGGTTAGCTTAACACGCCCTCTGCGGAGCTGATCGCTGCTTCACGCATAGATGGCCACACCAGACTCCAAATCCCTCGGCTCCAAACGAAGATGCTATTTATAGGTCCCCCTTAGCCCTCCCCGCTTGCCTTCCAAACAGGCTGAAGTATCAACTCCGAAAATACAAAACTCTGTTCAAGCACAGAGATGAGAACGGAAGGGATGTTAAGCAGTTTGCACATTAAAAATAAGCTAAGATAAATTGTGGCAGGCAGGTCGAGTCCCCGAGGAACAATATTTTGACAACAGCCTTCCAAGAAATTTCTGAAGTGCGATCATTATAATCAATACATGCTCAAACACCTTTTCCCATCCATCTAATCTACAAGTAGACTGCCAGAAAATCTGATTACCTTTATTTCGTTAACCCTGCTAAAGGCAACATTTACGTTTTTAATTTAATACTGGATGCTCTCCGAAGAGCTCTCCAAAGCCAGGTGATGAATGAGCTGGGGAGGCCCTCCCGTCCCTACCGCTCGGCTACCACCGCCTGCCACAGAGAAGGTAAAGGGTGACTGGCCATGCCGCAGCCCGAGGGAGCTGTCTGGGGGAAACTGGACTGGCAACTGCCCGCGGATCCGCAGGAGTGCCAAGGAGCCCAGGTCTCCTGGGCAACCGTAGGTGTTAGGGACCCTTCGGTCTTTGAGCTGACACCTCAGTGGTTGCTTTCTTGGCTAACTCATTTGTTAATCAGGTCACGTAATTTCCTTTTCTTCCATTTACAATCCTCCTGGCTCAGCTCGGTGCATGACTCAGTAAGCCTGGCTTAATCATCTTAATCATAAATTCTGAGTCTATTTCATTGCTGATAAAGTTCTCGCTGACCAGCTCCTACAGCTAAAATATTCAGAATGGAAAAAAACCCTGGGACTTCACCTTCGGATTGTGGATATTTTTTAAAATTAACTCCCATGCTACAACACCTTTCCAAAGAAGCAGCCAAAACCAGCAGCAGGTTGTTTTCTAAACACATAAAATATGTGACCTTTTAAAAAATACATACCAAGCTGCAAAGAGAGAGTAGAACTTAGTTATCTTACACCAAGACTGTTGGGAAATTTGTCGTTTTCCTAAGGAAATGACTTTGCCTTGTAGCTCACCTTTTGTAGCGCACACCTTTCTGCCTGTGCAATTATTATCCAGTACTCAATCTCCTCAATAGTCTAATGCTGATGTCCTTAGGAAGTGATTTTTTTAGTAGTCTTCTTGATGACCATGTGTTTTGTGGCACCTGGAAATAGATGGACTACATTTTCTAGGCTAGTTGCATATTTTACTCATTGAGTCGTACATTTCTGTGGCTGTGGCTTCCTATGTGTCGAGATAGAAAAACAAAACCATTTGCCCAAGATATGATTATTTGTCCTCCTACATATCCTATGAGTACAAAGTTGGATTTATAGTTTGTTCTTTCACTTTACATCTTTCAAAAGCCAAGGAATAGGAATGCATTGCTTTATCAATTCTCAGTGGGTGAACACGGGAATTGCAGTGCATATGTGCGTGTATATCTATCTATCTATCTATCTATATCTATCTATATCTATCTATCTCACCTTATAAAAAAAGCTATTGGGGTATACAAAATAGCAGGGGCTTTAGTTAAGCTGTTGCTACAGACAGGACAGAAAAAGATGGAAAGCGAGCAAGCAAGCCCCTGCTCGATATTCATGGGATAGAAATGAGGCATGGGGGGGCCTCTTCTGCCACCAGATATGACTTGGGCAGCAGGAGATGGGTCTTTAGCTTGATTTTCTCACAAGGCAGGCACCAGCCCTGGCTAATCTGTGCTTCCACTACTTATGCAGATTTCTGGTAAAAGAAACTATAGCCAGGGATACTATTCCCCTAAAAATATTATGACCTTTGGAAATGTAAAAATAATTTGACTGCCTAAAACTGAGCATCTACATTAAAACAGCTAATCTTTCAAAGTCGCTATGCCTTCGCAAGCCAGAGAAAATGTTGAAACCACCAGGCTTTGCACTGTCTTTTCCTTATAAATAGACACGTTGCGTACTGGGGTAATTTACCGCAGTTCTGCTGACTTCATTGAGCACAGAGCACATTAAGCCATCTTGACAAATATTTACATAGAGCCAAACGATCCCACAGGTCTATCTGCGTTTCAGTGTGTGACAAATGCACGTGCATCCAGCAACCCCAGTAAGCCCCAGTTGCTGCCCAGGACAGCTCGCACCCTCCCCGCGCCCCGGCGAGCAGGAGGTGGCTGATGACTGGCATGGTGTGGGAACATGGCTGGGGTAGGACCACCTTCCCTGACCCAAGTAAGCAAGCCAAAGCGGAAGATGGGTGAAGTCTCTGTGCAAAGATCAGATGCGGCACCATTTCACAGCGGGCACCCTAGGGACCTGCTCGTCTCCCTCCTTGAAACCTGTTAATGCACTTCATTAAGCGTTTATACACCTTGTGTTAAGAGGCAGGGCCCAACTCTCCCATCTCCTGTGGTCCCCGTGCCGTTCCCGCTGAAGTCCCTGGGAGCTGGGCTACCTCAGGACAAGCCCGGGGTCTTGGTTTGAGAACCTCGCCCTTGGGAGCAGTGCAGGCAGGGAGCGCTCCCAGGAGACCAGAGTCGCTCCGGCCGTGGTGGGCAGAGCTCCCTGCGCCCTTCCCTGCCAGCGGTCACTGCCTTTCGGCTGGCTCTGGAAGTTTCCCTGCTTTGCCAGCCTGATTAGCTTCGGGACTACCCAAGTCTGGGCAAAACAGAAGGTAGTGGCTGGGGCCACTTAAGGATAGATTTGCTTATAGCGAATCCACACTACATTTTCCCCAACGCTTATATGAATCAAAACATAAACAAAGTCCCTCCAAATGAAAAAAAAAAACAAACTCTTCATTTCACACAACACAAATTTACACACAGATCATGAAGTTGTTTTTAAAGCTCTTCTATAAAAATGAAGTACAAGCTGAAGAAAAGAACCATCTCAAAATGAAATGAACTATATTCTCTTCTGAAAATGCCCTTTCTGTTTAGCTTCTGAGGGTGAGGGGTTTTCCTTTTCAGGAATCTGCAGATTGCTTTACTCAAAGGGACTTTCATTTTTCAGGAAAATAATATCTTGTTTCAAGAAAAGAAAAGATCATCCGCCTCTTTTAACCTGGCAAGTGGAAAATAGGATCTTCTTTCCAGGTGTTTCTGTGGTCGACAGCATCTGTAACAGGGTTTCTGTGTTCCTTCTTGCAAGAGAATTATCAAAGAATTAAATATCATACAAATGTGTCAAACAGCACTACAGCCCAATGCAAAATATTCTACATCAAAAATAAAGTATCCTTCCCTTCAGGAAAGTATTGTGATTGCAGAAAAGTCTGACAGGGATCATTAATGATTACAGCATATAACAGCCACAGTTCTGTTCCCCAGAACAAGCCAGTTTGCTTTCTTTACCTGTGATTTGAAATTTGATATAATTTTCAATTTTGCAATACTGGGAGAGTAGTTCAGCTGACATTTAAAGTTCATTTCAAGAATACAGCTCAATTTAGCAAGTAATTTGCGGAGACCGTCCCTCTGATTGCAGCATGTTTTTCTGCCCGTTGCAGAAAGCACAAAGAGAAGAGGAAGGCAGACAGAGGCATTAATGACCCCACATAATCCGCTCTAACACAAAATGCGATTGCAACTAGATATGTTAAAGTGTTGAGATGCCAATTAGCTACTTTAATGCAAATTATTCTTTTATCTATAGGGTGGTTCTTCCTTAGACCTGAAATTGCTGTAGCTGTGATACTAGCACCGAATCACGAGATAAATGAATCACAGAGCCAGATTACTGCGTCTGCAGAGAACGTCATGTTCTTGAGTCTAACCTGACGCTACAGCACTTGCGGGAGATTTATGCGTGCACACACACATCCGTCAGACAAAGCAATTCCCACGCGATGTTTTGGTGAAGCGTCTCCTGTGCGCTCTCAGGGCGGGAGGGCGAGGGGTGCGCAGGACGCACAGCCCCTGCTCAGGCGAGCAGCTCGAGCTTTGGGTCTACCAAGGGGTATGCATCCCTCCCCTTCTCTGCTCTTCCTGGCGAGCGCTGGTGGCCCCTTGCGCCGAGTTCACCCCTTCCCGGGCACTTTAGCAACCTCTTCAAGCCCAGAGGTGAATCCCATCTCACCGAGGTGGGCAACACAGCAGTTTGGTGGAGCAAATGCCAAGTGTACCAACATTACCAGAGGGACCCTGATCCATGATGCTTATCCATCTGTTCCTGCTCTATCAGACCGGTCCAGTTACTGGTCCCTACGTTCCTGGCTCACCTTTAGAAAGCCAAGCCTGTAATTTAGCAAACAAGAGCTACTGAGGAGAAAACAGACTGGGTTATCTTTAAAGAGAGACAGCTGGAGGCTTTCCAGAAAAGTCCGGAAGTTTGTGCTGTTTCCTTTGCGACACCCGAGCTGAAACCAAACCCACAAGGTTGCCTTTCTGCAGCACCAGGAACGCTCGCCCGCGTCCCCCAGGAACACAAACTCTTCTCGCCCGCAACTTGGTACCCCAAGTGCTGCCCCCGCTTTCTGCATGGGCTTCCCACACATCCCACCTGCACTAGCCACAACACCGGCCCTGGCTGGCCCCGCTGGCAATCAGAAAACAGCATCTGGGAGTCTGTGGGCTACTGCAAAGGATCCATGGCAGTCTGGGAGGGAAACAGGTCTATTGCTGGGCAGCTTGAACCCACAGTACTGCAGTCTGTGCTGACCGCAGACTGAGCGAGGGGCGATCCTCTGCAACACACACAGAGGCAGAAATAGGCTGACTGGCTCTTGGCCAAGGTCATATAACACAATAAGTACAGAAATGGGATTATAACTGTATTAGACTTGGCTTTTTCAGTTTAGTATTTCCACTCCTAAAACCTGAAAGTACCTGCAAGTACTCTGACCAACTAGTTACCAAATGTTTCTCTGATATCTAAAGCAACTTCACAAGTCCATAAAACAGCTCACAAGTCCTTTTCTAGATGAGGTTCAGAGCATTTACTGTTATTGGGGAAGTATTTTGATTTTATTACATTCTGGTTGCATCCTTTGCAGCACTGTAGCAGAGTCCGTTATCACTTGCCTAGCTATGCTTTGCTAATAAATACCTACAGAGAAATTTACGGTGAAAATCTTATTGCACTGAGCTCAGTGGGAGTCCACCACCACTGTCAGCACCTCCCGCATTGTCCTGGTCTTTAGAGACCATGTCTGTGAAATAGGTCCTGTCCCTAAATCAAAGCTCTAAAGCTCCCTCCTATTTCTAATCCCATTTCTAAGCTTTTAAATCTTGTGTTAAAATCTGCCTTAAGTGGGCATTAAGTTCCAAAGCCTTGCCACAGATCTAGAAAAGATTTAATTATGTTCCTACCTTTAAATAGAAAAATTGCTCAACATTTTGGTAAAAATGCTGTAGCTGTAACAGGATGCTTACAGCGGTT
>NW_010510623.1:19234-46259 GCF_000687285.1 Phaethon lepturus
CCCAGGACTGGCTCCTGGGAAGCTCTCTGCACGTAGGTAGGGAGCTGCAGCGAAAGGGGGATTATTAGAAAGAAACAGAACTAAAAGCACCCACTATGTGTGGTCACTGCTAGAGACTCCAGGCAGCCATTTCCATCTCGTGATGTTTTCCAGCTCGTGCAAAGAGGCGGTCCCAGAGATATTGGCTCCTCTTGGCAGCAACAGCTGCCTCTGCGCCGTTAGTCATTCATGCAGGCAGGCGCAGACCGAGCGGGGAACTTGGGAGAGACGGCAGTGTAAAATGCTCTTCAATTTCCAATTTTGTTATCATCACTCATCTGGTTTGCTTGCTTGTCTCACATCTCCCAGGCCTGATCCCGAGAACGATTTTTCTGCTGGGGTGATTTCTTTCTGCAGGACTATCTGCCTTTCTCAGGCCGACTATGCAAATGGAAATGAAATCCTGTTGAAATGGACTCATTAAAATATTCGTCCAACTGTAACTGGTTTGTGCCTTCCTTGTTGAACGCAAAGAATTGTGCTACAAACAGAGCCCAGGGCCGGCCCTTCTCTGGAAGCGTATGACATTACTGCATCTATTCCGGCCCTATCAGCAACTCTCTGCTGGTAAATGGCTGACAGCTTCTGCAAGTTTCTGTTGCTAGACATTCACGCACACACAGAGTAAAAAAGGACTTCTGTGGCAAGCAAGAAAACTCAAACACGCGGAGCGCAGGGCTGAGTTGCGTAGATCCGCAGGGTGCTGCTTTGCTTCAGGCAGGCGGGCTCGGGGTGATGCTCTAATCGGCGGAGCACAGCAGGCAAAGGGGGAGCTTCATTTTTAAATGCACCAAAGCTGTGCAATTGACAGCGTTCGTTCCACGGTGTTAATGAAAGGACAGGGGTATTTCTAGCTTCCCTCCTTTAAGACTTTCAAAGCTGGTTTCCAGGAGTGCCTTAGCTACCCTCAGCTGCTCTCCAAATTGCTCGAGCGATAGGTTTCCCACTCTGGGGCTCTCTAAGAGCTTTTGGGACTGTGGTACTCAGCCACGCATGATCACTGTGACCTGTGTCTTCTCTTCCACACACAAACCCATTAGCAGGAGCACCGAGTGCCCTAACGGGAACCAAGCGTTTTCCCCGACACTAGAGCCGGAGGAGCACCAGCATGGCCCTGGGCTGGGCAGAAGGAGGGTGATGCTGAGCAGTGCTTTGAAACAAGGGCAGAAAGGGCAGGAAAAACAGGCTTATCACACCCACACTTCCCTGCACATCCCCATCTCTCCAGCCTATCTCCTGGGTTGCTCCCACCGCACCCGGCCAGCCTCGCTGCCACAGCGCTTTCTGACACCTTCTTGTCCCCAGGGAAGAGGAGGAATGGCAGCCAGTCCCCAAGCTCAGCAACAGGAGAAGTGAACAGAGGGTGTTTCGGTGCTTGGGGACTGGGATCAGCCAGGCCTAACCAGGAGCTATGGAACACACGGGGAAAAAAATTCTCCTGACTGAATTGTGTTTACCTGGCTGCACCGGAAAAGTCTACTGTGTGGTTCATGCTAGGCAGGTTTTAGTTCTTTTTAGAAACAACTGCAATCTTCCTCCCTTGCATTTTCTGCTGCCTGCTTTTCTCTCCAGCTAAAACAAAAAACTAAATAAAAAAACCCCAGCCAAACAAAACAACAGCAAAGAAAGAACAGACCTAAAGCGTAGCAGGTCAGGAAGAGTAGAGAAGGCAGATCAGGAGCTCCTGTCCTTCTCATCTCACAGCACATGAGCAATCAATGACATTAAAAGCAGCAAACATGGAACCAGTGCAAGGAAGCGCTGTTTCAAGGAGCAGGTACTTAGACCAAGGAACACAGTGCTGCGGATGGACGTCTAGGGCAAGGACCTAGCGAAATCTGAACAATTATCTGTATAACAAGAATAACAGAGCTTTAATAGTTAATGATCTTGTGTGTGTGGAAATGACGCGATGTCGTGTTCCCCAGTTTAAGCCAGTTTCCTGATCATCAAGCTTAGGAGAAACCCTTTTAGAAACACAGACTAGCCCTAAGAGCTAAAAGCAAGCCTCCCCAGGCCTGGCTGTGAGGTGCCTGGAGCTCCTCATTTCTGAAGACCTGTTTGACCAGACGGACCGTGGGCCTGCTTTGCCGTAGCAACGCGCTGCCCTTTCCCCTGTTGCATTCCTGTTATACCTACAGTGCGTGCAGACGAGCACAACGGTGGCCATGAACCCATCCCGCTCCGCAGCTCGCCTGCCTGTGCCGCGCTCCAGTGCCTCCGCTGCCGCCAGTGCCTGCGTGCACCTGCCTTTGGGAAGGAGACCGAATCAGGGATGTTAAAACACACGAGTATTTAGGAACTAGATTTCATTACAGTATACGCAAACTCCATTTGCAGCTTGAACACACAAGACTATTTACGAGAGGAATTTGCTGCTGGAGATAATGAGCCAGTTTTCACCAAAGTGTAAATCTGCCGGCTGCTTGTAGAGGCTTGCGGACTGTCAGAGCACAGATCATCACTGCTGAGTGCTCTGCTAATAGTGTACATGGTGATGACATTTTGAGTATTGTTTAACTGAGGGAGGAGATTTAAGTCACTTCTACAGTGTTATCCAACGGGGAATAAACCTCTGCAGGTCATACATCACAAGTCTGGCAGCAGTCTGTAATGTCTTTAAGCTACATATTTAAATTATGAATAACACCTATTAAAAAATCATAACTCTTAGTTGTGGGCAAAGACACTGTCAGAATAATTAGAGGCTAGATCATGAATGCAGTATCTGTCCTCATCCCACAAACAGTTTGTAGGATCAGCCCACCCGTTAAAATAGTTTATTGCAGCTCTTAAAACCAACACGCTGCAAAGTGCTTCTCACCAACAATTTTTCCACTTAGGAAGTGAGTTGAACCCCTTCCAAGTCTTCAGCTGAGCATCTGAGAGTGCAAGAAGTGAATAGGACGTGCATTTTAAGAAAGTCCTCTGTAACTTGGAGAAAATAATTTTCTCCAGGCAAAGCTTTACTTGTCTTTTAGCAAGGTAACTTACTTTCAGACAACGTGATATGAGGGCAATATCTCCTTTCTGTCCCTGTAGCCAGGAGGAAGCCGTCAGTCTGGCGTCTCTGAACCCACACTCATGTCCATGTGTGTGTTTCTGCAGCAGTGCAAAAAGTGTGCGAAAGAAAGCCTCTGAACAGCACCAGTTTGCGTGAAAATTTACCAAAAGCCAGTTAGTTCAGCTTTCAAATTAAACTGCAAGAAGCTCTCATATTGCTGAAGTCCATCACAGCGCACGTATACCTAAATTTCAGCAAGAGCAGGAACACAGTGCATCCTCACTTGATGCAAACAGCACGAGAGAGAGGGCTGAAGGCTGGTTAGATGGAGGGGATGCTCTAGTGAAATGGTATTACCGAAGAGCGTGTGAGGGCTGAGCTGAGTCCGCAGTACGGTGGTGAGACCGCTGGGGTGAGACATGGCGGGGATTCAGGCTGCTAAACCCAAACGTGTGCCACCCGGCACCTCGGGGCAGGACCAAGGGCTCGACTGCAGGGATATTTCTTCTTGCAGAGGGTGCGTGGGACTTGCAGGCCACAGCGGTGGGTGGGAAAAGTGCTGTGGCTCTGCCTACCCCTGCCTCCCTCCATCCCCCAGCCGGGGCGGGCAGGAGGGCAGGCACAGCGGTGCTGCCAGTATTTTCTTTCATCACACAGACTGAAAATAGCAACCAGCCTTAATGCGTGCTTTTTCTCTAACCACTTTTCTTCTAATCAGCTGCATAAAGGCCAACCACCATCCATGCATCACAGAGCAAGATAGAAACACTGAACAGAACTGCCAGGTCACTTATTTAACCTCAAGAATTTCACCTTCTTATTCTGCCGTCAGGGAGGAGAAGAACAGCCTCCGGCCAGGTTAACACCATAAGTGAATTAGCAGCACCATCCATAGGCTTGCAGAAGGAAAGAAAATCACCAGAGCAGCACCACCTGGGGTGGAACTTCTGTCAGCTTAGCTTGAGCTTTCTGAAAGAGCAGGCAGGCTGCAGGCAAGCAGAACAGTCACAGAAAGCGGCTGATACCATTTTCTAATGCGTTTTTCTTCCTTGGCAAACACAAAGCTTGTTAAAGGGGGAAGACTAACAGCACTGAGAAATAAAGCAGGAAGCAGAAGAAATAAACCAGCAGCAGTAACACGAGATTTCACATGACCTCCATCAAGAACCTTTCCTCAGCCTCAGAAGCCCCACTCCAGCAAGAGAGCTATAAGACACAGTCTCATTTATACAGAGTTAGCTCAGCCTGCAAGGGCTGTCCAGCTGTGGGGAAGCCTGTCTCTAAAGCCGTACCCAGATCTGCCTATTTTCCATAGATGTCAGAATGTCTGATAAAACAAAAAACGAAGAAAGGACTGAGAGAGCTCGATCCAGCATACTGGTGCGGGTCGGGCACACCACGCTCACTGGGGCTCGCACAACGCTGGCTGTAGCACTGGGGGATTCCTCCTGCACCGAGTCTGGTCCCCTGCTGTCCCCGGAAGCCGATTCATAGAATCCTGTTCATTAAACAATCAACAACCAGGTCCTTGCGTTGAATTGCAAAGGCAGTAGAGACGCCTCAGATGGACCACAAATGCTTCACCAAAGCAGGACCGAATGCCAGGTGAACACATCTTGCCCACCATCTACAGCCAAGTGTCCTTTTGTTCTTTGTTACCTGTTCCCAGGGACCCGCCACTGCTGGCAGCGCATGGTCCCATGTGCAAGAGCTCTGTCCCTCCCAGATTACCTTGACCTGGAACAACAGTGAAATGCTTTCTTTAGAAAAGGTACTGGGTGTTCATCCCTGGGAAGGTGTGGGAGAGCCAGGACCTGGTTAGCTGCCTCCTGCGGACTGCTCCAAACACCAGACTGGCATGCCCAAAGACAATGCTGGTGGTACCACCAGCACCTCAGAGCACTAGGGACAAGACATAAGTACTTCTGGGTTTCTGCAGCGCACACAGAAAATAAACTGGGACCACTCCAGGCTGCCGAGAAAGGTGCTCCAGAAGTCTTAGATATTGGTGGGCCTCAGGGAAACCAGGATTTTTGGGTGTGTCTCATGTTGTCAGAGCCCCAGTTTGGCCAGTGTATATTTGCCCAAGGGTTTCAACCCACGATTGCCTCCCCATTCTCTACTCCAACTGATGGGGAGATGCCTACAGAACAGCAAGGATATTTAGGAAGTGGCTGAATCCCTACCTGTGCGACTGAAGTTTGCAGCTCCTCATCCTACAAGAACATACCTATAATGAGAATATTGCTCAATCAACATTTAATAGGTTGCATTTGCCACAAAATACCAACATTAAAATGAGACAAACCAGCTACACCGCCCACTCTGCACAGCATCAGAGATGGCCAGTCCTTTCCAGCAGCTTATCCCCCCCTGAAGAAGCCAGCTGCCGACAAGATCAAGCTCATCCGTTTTGAACATTAACTCTCTCCAATTCTCACTTTCTCGGTGGGCCTTTGCCATAGAAACCTTCCTTAGCAACAGGGAGGCAGAGCAGCAGCGGCTCCAGCCAGAGGTGTTGAAGAGGCAGCCCACTCCCTCCGCGCGGCACATCACCCCCACCCTACCTTCGCCGGCAGGACGTGACTACTGGGTCAGCGTTTCCAGCAGAACCCCGGTGCGGGGCAGGAACAAAACAGCTGCATTGGAAACCTGTTAGGGACCACTTTGAAACCGCCCTTCGGTTAAGTGTATACGGGCCAGTTTATGACCCAGCTCACCCGAGGAGATGTCTTGCAGCTGCACAGCCCTGACATGCCAAGGACGATTTCTGGTGTTTGTAGCCATAGGCACAGAGGGTGACAAGAGGACCCAAGAGGAAAGCGGGGACAGGATGAGAGCAGAGAAACAAGCAGAATGGATGTCAGGACACTGAAAACAGCCCTGTGAGCTTTATGAGGAAAGAACACCCTGACCACAGCCCCATCCTGAGCCATCATTCATGATGCTTACTGGCCAGTGGGCAACGGTCTCTGGCATATCTAAGTCTAGGGATAGTGCTGCTGCCAGAGCGATGCTCTAGCTCTATTCCTACCACTGATTTCTGCTGTATCTCTACTTAACTGCTACTTCTTTTACTAGTTAGAAAATCAGTATTATGGGAGGAAAGCTGTAAAGAGAAAGTCAGTAGCATCTGTGATCTGCTGTGCGATGAAAGAGGCAATCCCTCATCCCAGTACCACCACTGCTGGTGTGCAGAAATACAGACGAGAAAAGCTGGCACCTCAAATTCCTAACCAAGTGGCATCCAGGCTGTAAAAGAAGTAGCGAAGCACCAGGGACAGCTTCTGTATCCTTCTCCCTCCAGGTTTGTGCCTTTCTGTTCCCAATAGCCCTGTTTTGACAGACAGAGCAGGATGTGTGTTGCTCTGAATTTTCCACTTCTCTCAGGGAAATAGCTGACTGCTGCTCTGCAGACAGGCGTAAGTTGGCTCTGCCTGTGCTGCAAAGCAGGTCTGAAGTGGAAACATCTCAGCCCAGGTCCAGAGCCAAGCTAAAGCCAGTGCTGCCCTGCTTCCCTTGCAGAGCCTGCCTGTGTCCAGACCAAGTGTCCTAACAGAAAACCTCCCCAGCTGTATCCTCTCTGAAGAGCCAGCACAAGGACACGCACATACGAGTACCGAGATGGGCACTAATCACCACAGCTAGCTTGAGGAACCTGTAACTTTATCTTTTCACTCTCTGACTCACCCAGTCACAAAGACCCCACGCAAGCACCGTGCTGCTACCAGCATTGCACAGTGACTCACTGGTAAACCCGCACCGCGCTCACTTCCAATCCTCCCTGCCGGCTTTTTCATTATCTGCTCTGCTGCCCGTGGGATAATCGTCTCGAGGAGGTACCCCGGTGCCCTGCATCTCCACACACCTCTCCTCTGCGAACCTGTCAGCACCAGGACAAAATTCACTGCAGGCAGCTGACCTGAATTGGCAAACCTGGCTCAGAGGGAACCGGGAACGATCAACTCGCCCGGTTTGTCCTATTCAGTGGAAGCAAATACTTTTATCATTATGGGCTGTAGAATCTGCAGAATTTTTAGTGCATATAAAATCACAATTAGGCAGAAAAATGCTTTTCTGTTCTTTTTTGTTTGCTAGTTTGGTTTCACATTTTAATGGTTTCTAACTTTTATCCAGTGACAAACATTTCTGCTTTAAGATGAGGAAGCATTTGTTTACGCCTCTGACCAAAACTCTGGCCCTGAGAGGGTTTGGATTAAAGCACATTCATTCAACACCCAGTTGAAGAACCACAGGCTTGACTAAATGATTTATTGGGTATGTTTGATCTTGAAGACATTTGGAAACTTGACTATATCAAAGGCTGCAATTTATGAAGTACATTTTCTCCTAATGTAAAGACATGAATCTAGATTTTTAGATGAATGCTTACTGAATTAAATAAAGGAATCTAATGGCTTTTATTACACAGGCAAGTATTCTCACACGGAGCTATGAGTAATCACACAAAAAGTTCATTGAAAAATCAAACATGCTAAAGGTTAACTGTAACGTATCTTTCACCACCAAAGAAAGATTCACAGTTTAGAATATTCTTGACAAAGTAAAAAAAAAAAAAAAAAATTTGTTCCTAAGAAACAGGCCACCACCCGTCCTGTGAATGCAGCAAGAAGGCTAAGATGCACAAGACTGGGCAGTGCCTAATTCCCAGGAATCTGTTACCGGCACATACTCAGGTAGCTCCATTCAGGTGCAAGTAATTCAAGAAAATGGAACTGCCTTCAACTCTGGTTTACCCCCTGGGTCTTCACATGCAGGGCAAGTAACCCTAGCAGACCTTTGTTTCTGCGGAGGAAGGGAGCTCTGCAGAGCCACGTGTGCCAAAGCCAGCGCTTGCTCTTACAGGGAGCCAGGCTCAGAAGGCACAAGGCAGAGACAGCCAAGAGCTTCATTTTCTGCAGGCAGGAAAACTCCAAAGACCTGTTTTATGTACAGAATGAAAAAACCTGGAAATGTGATCGAACGTAATGCCTATTCTTAGTGCTTTATTCTGATCGCCGCCTCCCGAAAATGTTTTGTTTTCTTTTTTCCAAGAAACATTAAAGAAAAAAAAAGCGTTGCTCTCTATGAGTGCATTTGGAAATAATTTCTACCATTTTAATTCTGATAAGAGATGAACACATTACTACTTTATTCCTTATATTTTTGGCTCAAGGAAGGAATAATTCCTGGTTTGACATAAATTGGCAGGACAAAATAGTCTCCCCCTGTATGAATTCTAGCTTTTCCTTTTGTTTTATTTTTTTCCTTCTCTGTCACTACTAAGTTGTCCGAGTTTTCAGCTTACAGGCACCTAAGGTATTGGCAATGGCATTTTCTCCTTCGGTATGGCAGCTGGAAAGAGCTGTATCTTCGTGGGGGAATGGGAACAAGGTGCATTTTCCTCCATTCCCATTTATCTTGCAGGTTCCCTGTTGGAGCTCTGCAGAAGACAAGCTCTGGCAAGCAGATGGCTGAAAGCCTCCAACGCAGGACAGGAGAGGTTCCCCCACTGCCGCTTCAGATCTCACACTCTTATTGAACACAAAATAAGATGACCTTGGCCCTTTTAACCCATTATGTTCTGCAACCAAATTAGGTTTCTTAACTGGGTTCAAGCACTGATTTCCAATAGGAAGGTTGGGAAAATTCACAGCAACCTACAGCTTCCATGCATGTGGCTCACAATTTTTCCACAGGCTGAATACCAAATAAACAGTTTAAATAGGATTCCAGTGGAAAGCTGGGTAACAGAAGGGAAGTAGAAAGAAAATGGGGTTCACAGGTGCAACTGTTTATCCCTATTTATCTCTCAATTCTGACCCTTTGGAAAGGAGAGATGGAAATCACAGCTTGACTCACAGCAGCACTGTTGGGGCTGCGTGACAACTGGAGCACGTATCATGCTGAATGGTGCTTACAGTGTCCCTTGTATGCATTTAAACCTTGTGCTAGATGGGAGATCTTACTCCTTGGAGATTTTGATTACTAGACAATCACACTATGTATTTGCATGCACTAAACAAAAAAGTTACGCTGATGTCTGCCTTAACTTCTTACTGTCCTCTGCATAGCTATCCATCACTCACTTTCTCAGATACCATTTTATTAAAAGATAGCTACAGTTGTTGTTGCACCTGCATGAAGCAGCCAGGGCCCGTGTGCCGTGGTGATGGCATCAGTGGAAAGGCCTGGAAAAAAGTTGGTCCTTTCAGCAAGAATTATTTGCTCCTTAACAGCTCAAATCAGCCTGCTGCTGTTCAGCACATTCAGCAAAGTCCATCAGCTTCTGCAACATGCTAAAAGGATGCAGGCTTGCAGGAAGAGGGGTGGTAGATGTAGCCATGAGCCTCTGTATTGGAACCAATGGTCAATCAGGCACTTAAACTGAGCAATTTGCTTTGGAAACTTAAAAAAAAAAAAAAACAACAAAAACCCAAAACTCCCCTAAATTGAAGTTGATCTATTAAGTACATTGGGAAGAACTAATCTTTGGTGTTTGTTTTTTTTTTTTTTAAGAAGCTGTATTAAAGACAGGAAAAACTTCAACAGCCACGCTAATCCAAACTGCTCTGGAGCTTCTCTAAAGGGCTGAGATGCCAGCACAGCTCTCCTGCTGCCTTCCTGGAGCACAAAGGAAGAGCAGATCTCCCCTTGCCACCCACCTGCCAGCCCTCAACCAGGCTACAGATAGCTCTGAGGTAGAAAACCTTCCTTGCTAGCCAGGAGGCTTACTGGAAGGTGAAAGTAAAACCTAAAGAGCACTTCAAAGTCAAGACTGACTTCAAAGAGCCCTGCTGAGGGACCTGCACCTGCAGCTTTTCATGTTTTTGTGCTGTGTTTGACTGTTTATCATTAAACCATTCATTCAGCCAGCTCTGTACAGTAAGTCCTTTAATGAATCTTAGGCTGAAAAGAGTTCAGCCTGCAGACATAAAAAGTGAAAATGTAATCTGTCTTTCTTAAAGAAAGCTTTGATAAACCTTAAAATACCGTATTTTCAGAGGTAATTACATATGCACCCTTTTTTCCTTCCTATGGGCTTTTCAAGACTTAAGAAATCTATGAGTTCCTATTGACCAAGCACAGCAGGTGCATATATCGGAGCATCTTGCTGAAGTCTAGGATGAGAAAACCACCTCTGAAAATCTACTGCTGGAGCACCATGCACAGGGTCACACAGGAAAGTCTTCTCCTCACACATCTGTAAATCTAGGAAGCTCTAATCATAGAAACGTCTGCAATTTTCAACCATCCTAATTCTTAATGAATCAGTGAAACTCCTGACTTATACTATCAAGGACTTGGCTCAATCTCATTAGATTCCAAAAACTAAATTGCAATATGTAAAAAGCTTTCTTGACTATTTGCCCATCCCTTTTATATAGCCTCCATTACCATAGTATTGGAGTGCTTCATAATTTTTAACTTATTTATGCTCACAGTACCCCTCTGGCTGGGAGAAATGCTGGTTTCTTCCTTTTATAGGCTGGAAACTGAGACATAGAGAGACTAAAGACTCTGACCCAAAGAATACAGGACCCATAAGGACCAGGCTCCAAAAACAAGACCCTCAAACTCACACCTTTAAGTGTTCCTGAAAACCTACCGTGTCCTTAGCCAAAAGTTTGTCTCAAATGCGTGGTACCATCATCATACCTTCTGCATACCAGAGTGCTGGAAAAATCACCCATCAGAAGGTCAATACTCAGGATAAAAAGAAATCAGACGTGCTGAAATCATGAAAGCAAGTCAAGTCAGAAAATCCTGTTTAGGGGACCAGGGCACATACACATTATTTATCCTAACAAATAGGTCTCTTTGGATCATACATAAATCTCCTGACTTTCTCCCTCGGCATCAGCAGCACCCAGGCCAGCAGGAGTGTATTTGAATATTTTAAACTTGCCTTACCTTCTTAGACACTTTGTGGGCAAAAGCAACAGAAAGTTATAGATGAAAGGGATATTATGTGGTTGTGCGACTGTCACATAATGGAACACTCTCTCTGAGTAATTGCATAAAGAGCAATTTTGTGGGTTTTATTGAATAACTCAAGATAATTTAAACCTCCATAAAAGGGTAGTGAAAATAAAACATAACTCTTTTACAGGAAGGCACGTCCTCACATAAAGAACGCTAGAGGCACAACATTTACGAATGTGTTTTAATTTCAACTTTTTCAGAAAGCATTGCAACTTTTATAAAGGAATGGCTTTTGTTCAGACAGACTGATTATTTATGTCATAGCGCACAAGATTTGAACGTTGTGCACGTATGATATGCAGCAACATTCAAGTGCTATACGTAACATAACAGAAAGGAAAAGCCCTGTTCCAAAAAATACTCCCAGCCACATAAGAGAAGGAGATAAGGGACAGGAAAAAATTCTTTGTGCATCAAGCCTGTCTCCTTGCTGCTGTACCTACATCTACATTCCTTACCTCCACTCACACACTTAATTTAAAAATCAGATAGATTTTTGCCCCAGAAACTCCTGATAGACAGCTGTTGCAGAGGTACACCAGGGCCTCATCAACATCATCTAAAGAGCCAAAATACAGAAGTTGCATACAGTTGGGTTTTTTTGGGGGGAAGGGGAGGAATAGCATCAAGAGACTCAGTCATTTGCTCCCATCTACCCAGAATCTCTGTGGCGGATCTGGAGAGTGGATCTTGGATCTCTTGCCTCCCAGCCATCAGCTTCTCCACGTAATAACAGAAGTTATTAAATATGCCACTGAAGATGAAAGCACTGAAAACACACCCTGAGACACAGTGTCCAAATTTAGGGACTCTTTGGTTCTCTGATTTATTTTAGCTCCTTTAGTTTCCCTTTTAAAGGAAACATCAACATCGCATCTTTCTCAAGGTGAGGTTTTTGTGAGCGATGCTATAGTTGACCTTGCTGGGGAAAAAACCCCAAGCAAACAATGACAAGCATAATTCAGTTCAGTTCTCGCAAAAACCATATACAGTGGCAGGGAGCCAGTTTCTGATGTCATTTACAGCGGGGCAAAGCCATAGCAACGGCACCGCTGAAGTGTGAGAGCAGCTCCTGCCGTACCGGGCAGCCTCCCTGGGCAGCGGTTTGCAGCGCGACGCAGACAGCCTCTCCCAGCAAACGGGAAAGATCTAGATTGCTCCTTGGAACTAGCAGCAACGTATTTATGCATCGCAAAAAGATTCTCCTGTCTCATCTAGGCATTTTGCTGTTATTTTCAGGCAAATTTTATTTTGTTATTTTCAGGCAAATTCTAGAAAACCCAGGTAATGGTTTGATTTAGGCTTTGATTTTGTATTAGAAGGTTTCAGAAACGTGTTTCCACTCTTTCTTAGGAAAGCAGGCCACCATACACCAGGGTACTTACACACCTGCCTCAGCCAGATATCAGCGAGACTGCCGGGTGCTCGGATGCGGAAGGATGTCAGGATCAGGCCCGCAGCCCCACGCTCCCCAGCACAGCCCCTTGGCTAAAGTCACCGTACTGAGCCATGCGGGTGCCCTGCAGACCAAGCGCCTTGGGCAGGGACTGGTGTCAGCTGGGAGACGTTCCGGGGAGCGCAGCAGTGCTCAGAGCTCAGTCAGACCGAGGGGGAGTGACTCACCCAGAAACGGCAATGAAAGATGATATTCCTTCTCTCCAGGCTGCCCTTGTGCCTGCATTTCATCTTTAAGAGCAAGGTCCCTTCACACCTTTCTAAATAGCAGCCGAACAGTTTTCAAAAAAAAAAAAAAAACCACGCTGGTTTTTCTCGATGTTTCTCTCGTAGCAAATGCTCTGTTCTGCACCTGTGACACAAGACACCGTGTGCCACTGCACAGAAAGTGCGGCCGGAACCGCAAAGAAGGCTCGGTGTAAAACAGCACCAGGTTTGGGAGGGTAGGCTGGCTGCTGGAATGGCAGACAGCAAACAAGACAGCCTGACTCCCATCTTTGCACAGCAAATGGCTGCACACTTGTCCCTCTCCGTGACTCCTCAGTCCACTCAGGGACTTTCTTTAGTCTGCTCTCCTTAATTTAGATGGACTTCCAAGTGTGCGCTTGCTGTGGGTCACACCTACCCACCAACACATTGCTGGGATCCAAAGAGATCTTAGCGAGTTTGCGTGGATTACAGCATTTTTCTTAGAGAAGACGCAAATAGTTGACATTTTAATGGTATAACTAGCACCCATAAAAAGCCTTCATTCTAAGAATAGTCACAAGAAACAGAAATATGGAGTGGGAGCTTACAAAACGTTATCAGTTTTGTCACCGCTTTGGAGAAAGACCTGCCAACTGGCCTCAATTTGTCATTCAATGGTATAGTACATGCTGGAAAGTACATTTTCAGAACGGCGTTATTCCAGCATTATTACTCCTTATTCCGGTGTTCGTTATTAGTTATTCTGGCGTTATTACTCCTTAGAAATCTAAAAAATTTCCCTTGCTCTCTCTTTGAACAGCAAAGCTGACATGTGAAACACCAGAGGTAAAAATTCTTTGGCTAATTAATAAATTAGCTAATTGCACTTGGCTGCCATACCTGAGCATTTAAGTACAAAGAAGCAGCATTCAGTTATAAATAGAGCCAACCAGGGTGCAGCATGTGCACATTTACATAAAGGATCTAAGAAGGTGATGAGTAGTAATTGGCACTAGAATTTGCACAGGTTCATTAAAAGCAAAATTCTATCCTAAAAGGGTAGAAATGGGGGGGGGCACGGACAGATAACCCAAAAAACCCAACCATGTGGACTTGTATTAACTGGAGGGCTGTTAGCCACAAAGAGCACGTTTTGCAGCCAAGAGTCAAAACTCAAATCCAAACTTACTTCACTCCAAAGCAGCATCCTTTTACTGTGCTGCTTGGTTGCATGCTGCAGGGCTGCCCCGTTATCAATCAGGCAAACTGATTATCGTCCAGGCTAGTGAAGAGCAGCTTGCCAGATAGCCCTGCTGTGCAGCCCTTGCTCCAGCATGAGGCAAGGCTCTAGGGACAATTACCATCCCAACATCGATGGCAATCAGTTTGTGGTCCCTCACTTTGTCAATGCATTACACTGAGCCTGCACAGGTCACTCGAGCCTGCCAATTTTTCTAGGTAACCTAAAACTTAGGTATTCCATGCTCAGTATTGCAATGTACCCATTCCCTTAGGTCCATAATCTTAATCACCTTTCTAGTATTGTGCTGTTGATGTGGGATTAAGGTTTCTTTATCACTTTTGTTCTTATCTCTGCTGTTCGGAGTGTGTAAATGCATTTGAATTGATCCAAGTCACTGTTCTTTTTCTTTGCAGCCTAACACCCATCTTTATTCTGTGCATCTCTCAAGAGAGGATTAGATGGTAGATTTGACCGGCTTTTGCACAACGGTTAGGTAAACACAGAGAATATAAAAAAGCCATTCAGCTGAAATGGCTTAATTCTCCTTTCTTCCCATCACAACATGCATTTTCTTCAGGACATCATGTTCCTAACCTACAAGTCAACCATTGGTCCAGGCCTATGCTGAAAATAAGGTATGGCATAAGTGAACATGAGTTTCCCAGGATCCATACATCTGCTTATTCTCGCAGCTGTAGAGGTACACACCCATATAATAAGCAAAGTGTAGGTCCACACTGCTTGCCATTTGCATCTGCAAGTTAAGCAACATAGATCATCTTGAAAACCAAACCAACAAAATGGCAAATAAATTAATTAATAAATCAGTATCACTATGGTGGCATTGAATTCACAAGAAGGGAAGGAAACTTTTAGGAAACAATTTATTTTGATAGTTAGGAAATAGTCTTTGATCCCACTGGGAAGCCTAAAAGATCAGCTGCAAATTACAGTTAAAGATGTTGTAATGAAGATGAGCCAGTACATGGCAAGGTGTGAGGATGTGATGGTAAGGCAGTAGACTGTGTTTTTAATAGCATGCAAAGGAAATTTGTGGGAAGGGCTTATAAGGAGAGATTCAGAAGATTAGAACATGCAAGTCAAGGCATTGGTAAAAAAGCAATAAGGAAACAAGAGTAGTTATTTTTAACTCGTTGCTGTGTTTATGAGCTTTTAAGTGCTTTATAGACACTACTTCAAAAAAGGGCTGGGAAAGTTGCTTTGATTGCTGGACTGGAAAAGATCACCTTAATTATTAACTCATCTCCAACTAAAGCTTAGACTCTCTTTCAGAGTAAAGGAAATGCTCAACCCATTCTGAAGTATAAAACATCTCACCAAGTCATCCACAGTGAGACCGTTTCAAGCTATCAAATTCTTGCGAAGATTTCCCAAGATGAAGAGCTTACTTGGCAAAAGGAAAGGCAACATGAATTTCTCTTCCTCTAGGACATGGGACAGCCCTGCAAAAGGCTTTGACAGTGTTCCCTAGGATGAAGTTCTTGGAAATTATATTGAGTATTGAACACAGCTCTTTTGTGGAAGGCTGATGGCACACTGCATGCTTACCACAACATCCTACTTTGGATAGCAAAAATCACAGTCCTACAGTGGAACAAACCCAGGCAGGAAATTAAGAATTTCATTGCTACTGGTAGGTGTACATTATCATTAAACTTTCTCTGAAAATACCTGAGCATCTATCATCATCTTAAATAATTCTGCAGTTTGAAAGAAGTCCAAACATAGTTGAGGCAGTTAATTACGCACATGAAGTGAAGGAGCACGGTGTTCCTGTGTAGTCTCCCACAGTTCTGAGGTGCTCAGTAACAACCTGGAATGGGAACTCATTGCCAGCTTTCTAAAAAAACCCCAGACTCCTCAGCTGAGAGCAAAGAGAATCTGTGAGGAGAAAAGAAACACACAGAAAAACAATAGAAGAGTACTCTGCTGCAGTTCAAGTATTTCACATGGGTTTTGACTATGCTTGAAGACAGTCATGTTTAAATGCACAGCTCATCAAGCACAATTGTCTCACTGTTTGGAGCACTGTGTTTTCCTCCTTCCGGCAATGTATGGTTCTTCCATTGCAGAACTCTGTATTGCAAGATGGGCCTTTGTTCCCTTGTTTCATCTTGAAAAACAAAACAAAAAACCTCGTTTCCTTCAGGGAGTTATTTTGTCACGCAGATTTTTTGGCAAACAAAAATGTAGACTCGCTCTAATTTAATTTGGAAAACTATCGAATACGTAGGGGAGAAATAGACCGCACTTTTTTGATGCAGGAGAATATAAGGAAAGGCAGGCTCTAACTAGAATGTCCTTGGTCAGCTCCAGCTGTGAATATGTCCAGATTTCGAACAGTTTTGTAAGTGGGATTCTTGGCTAAGCTCACTAGAAACACAAGGGCAACCATGAAGGTCCAGGGGAGAGGCAAACTTTTTAAAATTCTCTGAACAGGAAAGCTGTCAAAGGCAACACCTTAACTTATTAAGCCGGGTAAAGATTTCATCCAACAAATAGGAACCTTATATGACATACTCTTGTCTTGTCTACACAGAAGTTCTCTGTATCTCCCTAAGCAACTGAGAAATCAAACCAGCAGATAACTTCTGCTCTGACATGCCAAATCCCTATCAATGTAAGAGCATTAAATTCCACAACACCACAGCTGCGGTCAACAGAATTAGAGCACTTAATGGGAAGAAAAAGAACATAAACTGTAGCTGGCTTTTAGGCTTTCCACAGATCCCTTACATTCATTGAATAGGAATGGTATCACTTTTTCTTTCAGAAAGATGAGGGGGGTGTTTTTGCACTCTTACTATGTAACAGTGTTGATATTTAGCCAGGTCTTAAGCTTCAAGGCAAGTTATCTTCAGAGATATAATCTATTAGTCCAGGAAAGATAGTGATTTAGAATTTTTAAAACTTTTTTTTTTTCTCTCTATCATTCCCTTTCCTTCCAATACAGTATTTGTCGGCAAAAGTGCACTTCCCAAAGGGTCAGATTAGTATTAGACCAACACCTTAACTGGCCAACATGAGGTAATTTCAATGCGTGCATAATCACTCTAGACCAGCTGGGAAACCAGTCCAGTAATACTCCTCTATCCAGCTTTAGCTGATTAAAGCACAGTTTGACCTTAAAGATATATATTTCTTCCTATTACTAGAAATCTTGGGGCTCTGTAGGAAAGAGAGTAAACATCACAGGGTTATTAAATTTCTACCTCAAGGTACAACTGTGAAGAATGGGTACTTAGCAACCAGAAACAGAGGAGGCACAAGATGTTCCATCCTGATGGTGCATTTTGCAATGAAATACAAAAGCTCACATCAACCTGTAACATCCAGGCCAACACAACTGATCTCCAAACACACCTCTAAACTTGCAATCAACAGCAAATGGCCAGATTTAACAGTCTAACGTGCCTGACAAACGTAAGTCAGCCCCCCAAATTCCTTGACATTTGTCTCCTTACCATGACCATCTTTTCCAATTGGATTTAAATGAGTAATCTCAGTTTTAAAAGGTTGGTTCGATATTTATGTTGGTTATTAAGGCTGAGGAGTCAAGAGATGAGAATGCTAATTTCTGCAAGCAGATTGCCTGACATTTGAACAAGATTGAAAATTCCATCAATATGGCACATTTTTCTTTGCAAAAAGTTCATGTAATTTCTCAGGCATTAATCAGCAGAATGACGACAAAATTACAACCACCTGGATGCCCTACACCACATCATCCAGTCTCACCGGACTGTTCGTGCAAATGGGAGCTACAGGTTATACAGCAGAAGACAAATCCAGTGTGTTCTTCTGTACAGACTCAGATCTGATTGGGGAAACTGTATGGGAATCTGCTTAATAGAGGGGATGAATTCAGGGATGCAGCTAAAATGGCCAGTCACTAGAAGCCACTGCACAGGCACAGGAGAAGGAGCAAATGGGTTGGGGGGTCAGAGGAACCTGCTGCCAACAAGCTGTTTCCACGTCTTCACTATGGCAACACAAGGCAGGGAAAAGGAAGGACTATTCTGGTCCCTGGACCACACTTTTCCAATTGGGAGAAGTGGGACACCACACATCTAGTGAACTTAACCATGTGTCAGAGGCTGCGTGCTGTAAAACCAACCCAAGTTTCTGCCTATTGCCAGAACAGGGCACATGAAGCAGTCTAGGCATCGAGACATGTTATAGCAGGCTGAACTTCAGCTCTCTGCAGCTGCAGCTTTTCCAAGCTTTGCTCAGCCCTCAGAATATCCACCTTCTCTTCCTTCACTGCCAGCGGCTGTGAACCTGCCTTTTTCCCCCCCATGACAGAACCTTCAGCCACATCAAAGTAAAACACACTGAGAATCTTTTTGGCTTGGCCAGAGATGGGGAAATACACCCCTGAGTGTGTATCATTCCAGAGGTTATTTAATTAATCTACTGCCTTGTGTGGAGGCTGCAGTCAGAGGAAATAAAGGCTCCTGATTGTTCAACGAACAGACACATAACACCAAGGCTCTGTCTTTACAGAAGGACGTTTGAGTAACGTCGTCATGCTGGGAATCGCACGTAAGCCAGCCAGCTCTTCAGCTGCACTGCAAACAAGGAGCAAACAGGGAATGTCAGGGAGGGAAATATATCAGACACATAGAAGAGAATAATCTCAGACTGAAGTCTGTAAAAGGACTAATTGGCTTAAGTTGAAAAAAGAAAGCCTTTGAAATTACTCCAGAGTTTCACATATGTGTGAAAAGTTGAAGACTACTGCACTCTTTGGCTTCAAGAACATTTTTCTTTTCCAAGATCCCCCAAGAAACATATATGGCATTGAAAAAACATCCAGCTAACCTGCATCACCAGCATATAAAACCAAGGCAGGCAAAAAAACTATGGAAAAAAAAAAAACAAACCCACAACAAAGAAATAACAGTTTTAAACTGCTGATTAATTACCAGAAATTATTCCCTTCAGTATACTAACTGCACAGTCTCTCTCTGCTATCCGTAGAGAGTTGTGACGTGTTTTCAATTTCTTAATGTGCGATTAAATTTTTGGCTATGGTTTATGGAAAATATGCTAGCCTAGAGGTCCTTTGCGTGATGAAACATGGGATACATGCTGCACTGCTGCTGTGTCCTGCTTCCGATGTTCAGCACTGTCACACAGCCCTGAGGACAGTCTGTGTCATGTCCCTGTGGGCAGCTCAGAAGGACCTGCTGGCTTGGGAAAAAAATATCTCTATTGTCCACCAATTACTGGCTGGTTTTGTTAGTAAGAGCTGCCTTCTCATGTGCTCTCCAGATAGTTGTTTTGCAATGTGTTACTAAAGACAAATAAAGACAGGGGCCCCTTTGAGTTTCATCCTTCCTCTGGAGCTCCATACGAGTTTAAAAGGACTGGAGGTAGCATTGCATACACCACCCCGTATTAAAAAAAAAAATATATAGATAGATTCCAGGAAAAGGCAGGCTACACGTCTATGCCGAGTCAGTGCTCAGTTATTGGCCATGCCTGAGGTTTCAATATTTTCCAGGAGTTTGTAATTTTTTTAAGAGCAGGATTTGGTTAAATTTTAACCAAAATCCAACAGAAAAATCGGAAATGAGGACTGATTATGGTTGCCTCAACTTGTCCGCTGAATCTACTTACACCTTCAGAAACCTTCAGGGGATAAAAACTCCAGAAAGTGAAAAAGAAATTGATTTGAATTAAGAAACAATCATCTGTTTTCTAATAATTGAATTTAAAACATCTGTATTGGCTCATTTCCATACGCCCTTATCGCATTCATGGGATTTATGGGCTCCCTCTCGTGGCCACGTTAACAACTACGGGCTGGTTTTTTCCAAGCCCAGCACTTGCTCTAGATTAATGGGCAACACGAAAGGGCAGTTTGTTGTTCTCTGACGCAGGAATTGATTTTAATCTCCTTTGTAGCTAATGAGTCATCCGAGCTCCTGAAAAAACGGTGGTAGATGTTTCTTTGCTGCTTCAGGGCACATGGGAGATGAGCAGTAGTCATACCGGGTGCCTTAAGGAGGCAGGGTAAGGGAGGTGATCCAGTTGGTGGGCTCCTACACCTCCAGATGGGTACACCAAGTGCTACCTTGGGTGCTAATGTCTTTGCTGCTTCTCAGGACAGCCTAAGAGCAGGATGCCATCCAAAAACCATGAGCTGCCCTGATAGCACATGATTTCAAGGCTGTTCCAGAGAAGATGTGCGGCACACCACCAGCCAACGGTGGAGGTGACACAGGACAACTGCTGTGCTGCCAACCCCAGCAGAGCCCCAGCCGAAGATCTCTTCCCCACACATCTCCAGACTCAACGGATGCTTCTACATTCTTCATGCTCAACTGCTCCCAGGGCACAGAAGAGGTATACCCAAAACATCTCCTCAGGTGAGGGAGGACTGGGTCCCCCAAGCCCTGCTAGCCAGCCACAGCCTCTCCATGGTGCTGGGACAGGGTGTGGATGCATCCGTCCCCTGGCTCAGAGGAATGCAACAGCCCCAGGGGAGCGATTGCCCCTCTGCAGGTCCTGGTACACTGGCTGCTCCTGTTTACAAAAGGCACTCCAGGCTGGTTTGCTCCATGGTTGTGTGTCCTTCTGTACAAGCCAACGTTTCTGTGAGTGTCAAAGATTTCTACAGGTCAATTAATGAGTAGAAAAGGAAATATCCAGATATGACACACTTCTGTAGAATGGGCTACAGGGAGATAATAGGTCAAGAGAGCAGCAGATTTGCAAAACAAACAAATTTCTGAAACCAGAAGTTTCAGAGTTTGGAGGCTGAGTTGAAAACTACATTTTTAAAAATAAAAGGTCATATTGTGCAAGTGTATCGTATGAGTTCTGGCAATGGCTGCTTTTTAAACTGACAGAACACTATTTACAAACATGGTATCGATTTGCAGACAAAGGCATGACTGAAATTTCCCATTTATTTTTAAGACAAAAAAATGCTTTCTTTCATCCTAGATTCATTTTTCCCTCAAACCAAACACATTGCCTCAGAAGACTGTTTATCCTCTTACCATTAAAAACTGGACTGCAGGTTTAGTAACTTGACCTTAGACAGATTTGGGTTTTGCACGTAGCAATAAATGAGTTATAGCCATCCAAATACTGCAAAATAGCTATTTTGGAACCTTATTACTAAAATGTATTGCAAGCACCATGCCACAAGAATAAAGATACAGTCCTGCAGGCATTACATTAACAGATCCCCTATTACTATCTTTTAACACAAGAAGTTGACTGAAAAATAGTTCACTTATTAAAAAGAATTAATTAAAATTACTCAATAGCATTTCTTTTTCTTGCAGATCAATACTACCTAATAACAAGACTATCAATATCTGGTGAAGTTCTGAACCATATGTTCCAGAAAAAAAACCCACGTAGTTTGTGCAAAAATATGCAAATTTAATTTCAGATCATTTGTATATGCTCAATTACCACAGTGCCATAGGCAAATAAGATGCTAAAGTGCACACATGGCGAAAACTCTTGCTGTTCTTTTTGCACTGGCAGTTATCTGACCCTAATGCAGAATTGTTTTTTCCAAGACTGTTGATCTGATCATACAAATAGTAATTGTAATGATTAGATCTCAGGCATCTTAATTTAAAAAATGGTACCCCCAAACCCTGCCCCCCCGTCCCATCCACCCCACCCCTCTCCCCAGGATTGTGAAGGGCTTCCCTCATCGCATTCATCAGACTTTGTGTTTGGGTTGCAAGAGACAAACCCTTAGTCGCAAGGTTTGGTGTCAAGTTGTTGCAATAACACGCAGCTAGCGAAGTTAAATGCTTCGCTTACAAAGAGAGAATTACAGCAAAGCTGCCTCAAAAGGCCCCACAACATGTTAAGCTGTTGTACGAACTACAGTACAAGCTCAGTTCCTTCTGCAAGTAATTATTGCACATTAAACAGCATTTTCCTTTTTCAGAGGTCTCAGAAGAAGATTAAAAAAAAAAACCTTAAACAAAACCCCACAACCCAGAAGAAAGCCCAGGGCTCAGAAAGGTGGACATCAGGTGGAAATGACTTTAGCACCTCATACTGCCCATTTTCTGACGGCTGAACATTGCATCTTATGGCAGCTCAGCTCCCCATCCCTGCGGCCCGGCACCCCCCCACCCGCGGGCAGGACCGACGGGGAGCACAGGATGCTGTGCCTGGGAAAGCCGTCTTTCGGCTGTCCTCCCTGCGCTGTAACCCGGGGGGTAGGACTCCCCCTTCCACAGGGGTTCCTGTTCCAGCCCCACTTCGTCCCCCCGGCATCCCTGGGCAGAGCTGCGGCTCAGAGGCAGCAATGGGAGCTTGGCATCGCTGTGGGCATCCAGGTACCTCTTGTAAAACATTTTCCACAGCTGCATTACTCCTGGCTGGGGAACATCTGTGGATACAAACAGAGACTGAGGATTTCTCCCATTGCTCACCCAACCTCCCCCTTCCTGTATATTAGTGGTGGAGAGGGAAAAAAGATTTGAGAGATCACTTCCACCACCAGATCCTAACACCAGATCTGTTAATAGGTTAATTTTGAGCTGAAAACTCACACAGTAGAGAAGAATTTAATTTCAAGAGAATTTTAAGAGAAAAGCAGATCCAAAATGACTTCTCAAAAGTACTCATTTCACCAGACTGTTTGTCTAACTCTATCCTGTGCTGGGAACACAGTCTGCAGAACAGGCTTGGAGCAATGCGATTGCAACGATAGCTAGCGCTGAGCACTGAATCATGAAGTGCAGACGCAGAGTTTGGCTAAGACTTTCAAATGCTAAAAGGCTACAGCTGGAATCTGGTTTTTGGAATTATCAGTGTTGCGAGCTCTTTGAAATCTAACCATTTTTGCACATTTTAACACTGCATGTGTAGATTAAATATTTTTTTCCACATTCTCAGGCAAAAAGAAATCAGGCAGACTAATAATGCACACGTTTTAGAAATAATGCCTTTAGGGAAACAATAATACCCTATAGCTAATTTACTGAGGGAGCTAAGTGATACTCATCTTCTACTAGCTAGCATGATATTTAAAGATGCTGCAAAAACCTAATTACATTATATGCTGTGAAGCAGATATAAGACTAAAACCCGTTTAATAGTTAAGCCTGTTGCTATAACAACCACACTTCAAGGACATGGATATACAAAACACACGCAACATCTGCATTAACAAAATGTCTCACTGCAATTGAACTTCACCTGGAAAAAGAACCAATTAAATTTGGAACTTTTGTTAAAAAAAAAATAATCTATGTATATAAAAAAAAAAATAGAAACTTTTGCTACTGTCCACATAATTCCATCTTCAAACAGCAACAGAATGTCCAAGGGAGATTTACTATTTAATTCATCTGGTTTTGTATTAATTGCTTCCTAACTGTTTCCCCTCCAAGGAAAAGAAGCCAACCTCAGTGTTCCCACCTCAGTCATGCAGATATTTAAGCATCTGGCTGTTTCCACTTAAGTGGGTGGGAATATTGCTTTGGATGCATGCTGCACCATGCTCAGAGATATTAATTCTTCCAGCCTTTGCCAACCAAATTAAGAAATGTGAATGAAGAGCAGAAATGAATGCTTCAGTGTAACGTAACATAACAGGCCAGGCAAGGAATCAACAGAATTTTTTTTAATTTTTTTTTTTTTTTTTTTTTTTTTTTTTTTTTTTTTTTTTTTTTTTAAAAAAATCACAAGTAATCATTTGTCACAACTTTTCCCTTATTAGACCATTGTTTAATAGCCCAGGACAGAAGGCTATAGAATAATTATTTTTAAAAAGGGGGGGAAGAAAAACTAAATCAAACTGAGGCCAATAGAGATGCATTCAGTGGGGTTCAAGAGTAGTAGATGGTTTGTGATGCTCTGAATAAATATGAATAATTTTTTATAGACTAGGTAAGTTCAGCTCTACTTGAATGTAATAATGCACAAAGGACTGTTACGTGCAAAACATAGTAATAGCCACCAATTAGGGTGCTAGGCTTGTCACTTCAAAATAAAGAACAAAGAGAATATAAACTTTTGCATAATACTTTAAGCCATTTGCATACCCTAAATTGTGCCATTACAAAGAAGCGTAGCTCAACTTTACACAGTGATTATTTCCATAGTGTCAGGAGATTTCAGTTCATCCATAAACATCCCACAGCTAGAAAGACCAAATGTTATCTGGATCTAATTCAGGAAATAATTATTTTCAGCATAAAAAGTATTCATAAAAGTTTCAAATACATTGTAATATTGCATAGTGGGTTGACAACCATCTTACTGTTTACAAAGGGATGAATAGAGCTTCCTCCTAGTTAAATCTGTGTTTTGCACTGCTAATCATGAAATACAGCAGCGGAGAGATAAGAGGTAGTAGCAGTAGCTGTACACCTCTGATTTACAAACGACTTGACATTTCTGTACCCTATTTCTCAGATCAGAGCATCTCAAACAATATAGCTCCAACAATAAATGCAAATTACTTTGACTTGCTCCATTCCCTCCTCCTCTTTTTCAGTTTCTTGGATTTACATACTCTAGGAAGACAGCTTCAGAAGCAAGACTAAATTCAACACAAGTTTCACAAAGCTTTCCAGAACCGTGACTTTGTTGATAATAAGCCAAAAATACAGGTTTTTCTACAACTATCTTTTAGCTTCCTCTTGAAAATAGCAGCTGTGGCTTTGAATTAACATTATTGTTTTCATTTGACTGCACACCTTTTAAAGACACAGTAAGAGTGCTGGAAGCAGAAGTCAGCAACCGTTACATCATTCAAGGTTTCTGGTTTCAACGCATATTGCGTACTATGGAGGCAGTCTGCCAAAGGCAGACCACAGAAAGGTTTAGCAATAAAAATCACACTTTTTTCTTCTTAAATCTAAACACAAACTCTGACATTTATTAGATCAAAACTGTTTACAGCAAAAGGCAACAAGAACATTACACCATTGATGATGGAAAAACACAAGTTGCAGGCCTCCCACTTAAACAAAACTGGCTCTTTCCTTAGATGTGCTTTTTGGCTGGATGAATTTGCAATCACCCCCTTGTATCTGTATTTAAATTCAGAGGCTTTCAAGCACTTTTAGAAATCCGCTTATCAATCACCAGACATACTCGACTCTTCCAATTCAGAGGTCTAACAGGAGGAGCATGGAAGGTTAAATGTATCATAAAATGTGTTACAGCAGCTGTTAAAGCCAAAGGTTGAAGTCCAACCAGCTAATGTGAAAGGGAGCCTCACCACTGATTTCAAGAGATGGGATTTCACCCACTGATCTGATGTATTAAATCACAGACATAAAGTGGAAGCAGAAGACGCTGCTGTGATGCTGACCACCATAAAAGAAGCCCCAAGTGAGATTAACATCAGAAAAGCTAGATGCATGTTATTAATTTACAAATGAGACCCAATATAACCAAGTAATGCTTGTGCACAATGTCCGATTCCTATCGTCTAAAGATCATGAGCACCTAAACTGAGCATAGAAAACAGGTTACAAAATAGCTTCTAATTACAGGAAAAATCCGACAAGAAGCGAGGAAGTCACCTCATCACTTCACTGACGTTAACTGTCCTCACATTCAACCCATATCTAAGATATAGCCATCTTTTTCCACACCTCACTCTTAAGACAACAGGCCTGTGAGACTAGGTAATCTGTTATTTAAGCCAAGGGATATAAATGAAAAAAACCCAAGCTATCAGGCATACAATCTCTAGTTCAGCTACTTTTGTAGCCATAAGCACCTGGAGGCCAGTGAAGAGATACCTCCTCTTCGGAAAAGAAATGATGCCGGCATTAGTTTCTCTACAAGACAAACCTGGACACAGCCGAGGCACACACCAGAGCGCAGCAGCCTTGAAATCCCTGCTAGATCCTGCATGAGCACTGGCAGGCTCCCAGCTGGAGGGCAAGCTTGTGAAGCTTCCTCGGGGCTATCTTGACATGTGCTAGACACATTATTCCATTTTCTCCCATTTCAGAAACCTGTATTACTTTCCCTGGTATTCATTTTCCTATTGCTAATCTCCTTTAGCCCCCAGCACAATTTTCAAATTACAGGCACAATAAGAAAAACGTGCACAAAGCAACTGATGTTAAATGTTGTCATCTGTCTCCACTAAAACATTTAGGTTATTCAACATAATAACTGGCAAGACAACAGATGACATCCTTTATATATTTCAGTAAATTTGATCTATTATCAATTATTTATGCCCATTTTTGGTTAGCGAGGTGAGAGAGACAGCCCATTTTTTACAGTTTCCAAACTGAGGCTTTCAGGACTGGATCCAATTACAGCTAAGTTATGAGCTAAAGTTTGGATCAATGTTGCTGTGCTCCCTGACAGTCTTCACAGACTCTAGTGAGGCTGAATGTCTGCTTGTACGGCATAAGGACAGGGCCAACCTCCAGCTTCAGCCCAGCAATGCCATGACGAGGGCTGCCTTGGGGCCACCACTGTGTCACTTCCACACAGGATCACAAATGATCTTTTGGGTTTGCCTGTACCGTCACCAACATCAGTGAGCGCTACTTGCTTCTCATGAAAACAGAAAATGCTCCATGAAGAGCTGTTTCAGAGAAGCATTTGAGATGGTCAGAAATCTTTCCTATCCCAATAAAAATTTCAGTGCCCTGCCCAGAAGAGAAGTGCACACCCAAAGTATGCAACCCCCAAATCTTCAAATTCCTGTTTCTAATGCAATGGTTGGTGACAGCTTAGCTCAGGCACATCCTCCTCCCATCCTGGTCTGTCAAGACAGCTTCCTGAGCAGCCTTGCTCAAGATGCTCCTGAAGGTGGAAGACTGTTCATCATGGATGTGAAATGCCCGAAACATACCATGAGATATCATGAAAGCAAGCTCATGGAGGACAAGGAAAATGCGCAGGTGCGAATTACAGCCTTTATAGTACACTGCCCTAGAGCAGACAGCTGCCACATTTCCCATGGGGAAAAAAACACTTTCTGGTAAAAAGCCCCTATAAACCAGGAATAGATTAAGTGAAAAACGTTCACTTACGTCCAGGTATTATCCTACAGAAAGCAATAGGTAATCTACTGAGAGAGCAGCTGTGCTGTGCCATCGGCAGGTTAGCTA